>NC_134906.1:1827300-1894800 GCF_041734735.1 Babylonia areolata
TGCAGGAAGAAAAAAATAAGTATAAAAAAAAAGGGTGGTGCTCTCAACACAGCAATGCACTCTCCCAGTGGACAGCAACCCGAATTTCAAAATCTGGTACAGCAAAAGAAAAATATGATATAATTACAGTCAGTGACTCCACCACCACCACTACCATCACCACCCTCCTCTCCCCAAACAAAAACTGACCTATCAGTCGGCGGTCGTTCCCGCAGCCTGAGGGTGGGCTCCTGGTGGGGTGGGCGGTGGGGGTCCCCTGAGGGTGGTGGGGGCTGCTGGACCCCCTCGGTGCTGACCATGGAGCCCACGAAGCCACTGTCCACGTCGTTGTCACGGCGCTGGTGGGTCAGCTGCTTCATCTTCCCCGGGCCCGGCAGCTGGGCCAACGCGTCGTCCGGTGGTCGCCGCTCTCGGTCACGCCCCTCCGCGTCCGACAATCCGCTGTCTGCCAGGCTGGAGCGGCTTCCCCTTTCTGCTGCTCTCTGTTCATGGAGACCAGGAGAATGACGCTGTGATTTGTGTGTGGAGCTGGTGCTTGTCTCGCTTTTTTTTTGTTTGTTTGTTTTTTGTTTCTTTGTGAGCAAGGATGCAGAACAATTTCAGTCAGGTTTTGCTGCGTGTGTTGTGTGTTTGTGGTTTCTTGGAGCTGGGATGAGTAGTGTAGTGTAGTGTAGTGTAGTGTAGTGTTGTGTTCTATTGTGTTGTGCTGTGCCGTGCCATGCCGTGCTGCGCTGTGCCATGCTGTGTTGTGCTGTGCTGTGCTGTGCTGTGTTGTGTTGTATGTGTTGCACTGTGTTGTGCCATGCCGTGCCATGCCATGTTGCGCTGTGCCATGCTGTGTTGTGCTGTGTTGTGCTGTGCTGTGCTGTGTTGAGTTGTATGTGCTGCATTGTGTTGCGCTGTGTTGGGATGCACTGCAATGGGATGCAACGTAATGCACAGCAATGTTCTGCATGTAATAAAAAAAAAAGGATTGACTATGTTTCCTTAAAGTATAAAGAAAAACAAGCATACAAAGACTGTGGTACTGTGTAAGACACTGATGACTAAATTAGTCAAACAAAGATACCTCAGAGCTTCCCCCACTCCCTACACCATTCAATGTCCCAACAAAAATGCCCATAAATAGATAAATCTGTTGTGACACAAAGTACTACACTGCACTACACTACACTACACTACACTATACTAAACCACCTCAAATACAATACAATACAATGCAATGCAGCACAACACAATACCATCAACAAACAAAACAAACTTTCCAACACATTCCAAAACCCTCGACGATCACCAACCACCCTCTCACCTTGCTGGACTTTGGGTCATGAAAGTTGTGATGATGACGCCGAGGACGGTTGATGCGAGCGTCGTAGCTGTCGCGAGTCCTGGGAGCGGCGGCCCCATCCAGGCTGCTGGGGGAGCCCCCCCTGTCTGCATCTCGGGGCGAGGGGCTGGCACTGGACCGCAAAGCTGGGGACAGGACAGGTCAAGTTTAACTCACTCAGGACGGCCAGTCCTCTCTTCTCCTCTACACAGACCCCTCGGATGTCCAGTGGGTGTCTGAATGACCCAACCTTTAGCTTCCGTCGTCAGAACTGTGGTATTCTTTGTCAACATTCGCCTCTTCAGTATGAGAGCCTTCCGCTTGCAATATTTTGATGATGGTAACTGTGGTGAAACGCTGTTAACGTCATCTCTTTCGCCGTTCGTATGGAGAGAGTTAATGGTCCCATAGACTCTTACAGCCATCGGGACAGTGGATCAACACACCCATTATGTCCAGGGCTCGGCATAAAAAGGCTACCCTACGCTACTCCACAACCCAAATCCTCTCTACTTCTGTAATTTTAACCTTCCCCAAACTTAAGTCAGGTATCAGTTCGCAACTGCGTGGAGTGAGGAAAATCAGAGTAAAGCGTCTTTCCTGAGGACACAACGCCATGCCCAAACAAGGGCTTGAACCCTGACCACTGGTGAACACTGTATCACAGGTACCAATGCCTAACTGATTCTGCTATAGCGCCTCCAGTTTTGGAGGAGAACAGAAAGAAAGAGAAAAAAAAACCAACAAACAACATGGTTAGTGCTGTGGACTAACAACTATGAGGACACAGGTTCAAGCTTCATCAGAAGTAGGTTCGGGGTTGTTCTTTTTTTTTTGCTTGTGCTGAGTGTGCTGTCATGGGCCCAGATGAGAAGACTGGGTCCACTCAGTCATTAGTCATCCATTTCGCAGATCCAGCTTTGCCGATATTGTTCAAATTTCCTGACCAACACTACAGATGTCTGTATCTCTCAGGTGTGGATCAAGCAATCCCAAACCTAAACAGACCTCAACTGCGGCATCTCCATCAACCCCATCATCAAAGCAGAGAACAACAAAAAGGCCCCAAATTCTGGGGCACATAAAAAAACTGGAAACAATGATTCTGAGGGTTTTCAGCTACTAAGTGCTTCGCAACTCAAGATTTTTTTTATAATTCAATTGAATGATTTTACCAACTCAGTACAAATCCCCCACCCCCCACCCCACCCACTCCCACATACACACACATGAAACAAATACACACACACACAACACACACACACACACATTACATACACACAACCACACACCACACACACACTACATCACACACACACACACACACATTCCATACACACACCACACACACACCACATGGCACGCCACACACACACACACACACACACACACACACACACACACACACCACACACCACACACACACACACACAAACTGCTGTACACTGCTCTGCTGACAGTGCAACACAACTTGGTCCATCAAGGGAGACAACTGACCAACAGTGGAAGAGTTCAGGTCCCTGGGAGAGGCCAGGCTGGAACGACTGCCGCTAAGACTGCTGGGAGTTCGGGTGAAACTGTCGTCCATGCGGGAATCTCTGCTGTCATGGTGACGGGACGGAAAGGGGCTGATGGAGTGATCTCCCATTAGAGGCATTCCACGAACCTTTGTACAGAGACAGAGGGGTTATTCAGAAAAATTATAAAAAAAAGAGTGTGTATGAATATGTGTGTGTTTGCGTGTGTGTGTTTTACTTTTTTTTCCCCATGTATTTTTTTCAACACCATGCTTATGATTTTATTTTGCATTATGTAGAGTAGACCCTGTTCAGGGTGGGGACTGGATGTAAAAAAAAAAATAAAATAAGCACACCAGTGCATATCTGTCATCCTCGAAATGAAGAACTTTGTCTTGTCTCTCTTTCTTTCTCTCCATCACCTCCCCACCCCTCTTGTTTGCTCTCCTGCCACCCCCACAACCCCCTCTCTCTCAACACAGCCATCCTACCACACACTGCCTGACCAGCGTACCTTAGAAGCGGAGGTCAAGGGAGAGCGTCCATTCCGCTCCCCGTGACCCGTCTTGCCCCCCACCGCCCCCTCTCCCCCCTCCTCTCTGCTTTGTGGCTGTGGTGATCGTCGCTGGTCCCGCCTCTGTAGCTTCTCCCACCTGTCGCACAGTGGTAATAATAATAATGGTATTTATACAGCGCTGAATCTTACGCAGAGACAAATCAAAGCGCTTTCGCACCAGTCATTCTCACGCACGCATAACTCTAAAACTGGAGAAACTGAAGACATGGAAGAGGCAGGGAAGGGAGGCTATTTTGGGAAGAGGTAGGTTTTAAGGCCAGACTTGAAAGAGCTGAGTGTGGAGACTTGACGAAGCGAAAGAGGAAGTTCATTCCAGTTGCAAGGTCCTGAGACAGAGAAAGAACGGCGGCCAACAAGTATAACAACAACAATGATAATGATAGTGATAATGATAGTGATGATGATAACAATAACTAAAACTAAAACTAAAGCTAAAATAAAAAAATAAATAGATAATAATAATAAAAATACATAGTAGTTATTTGGAGCAAACTTCCATCTGGTGTATCTTCTCCCATCTGTCACACTGTGATAACAACAACAACAACAACAACAATAATAATAATAATAATAACAACAACAACTATGACAATGATAGAGATAGTATTAACGACAATAACAATGACAATCATTATGATAATGATGATCTTCACAGTAATGATCATAATTAAAATTGAAACTAAAAATAACCACAACAACAACAACAAAAGTGATGACAATGATGATGACCATAAAGAAAATAACAACAACAACAATACTACTACTACTACAAGAAATAACAATAACAATAAAAATAACAACAACAACAACAACAATCACAAGAGAGGAGAGGCCTTCAAGACTCACTTGTGATAAATTAAGTCCCCTAGCATTAATTACAGAGTAATTTTCCTTTTTTTACTATCTGCACCAAAACGTTTGGAAAATAAATAAAAATTCCATGCTTAACAAAAGAAGTTCCTGTTTGAACAAAAAATGATAATAATGACTCCTCTTGTTGTTGTGTCAGAATAAGAGGTCAAAGTGCCAAGTTTAGAGAATACAAAAAATATAAATATAACAGTAAATGCAGTTTGCATATAATCAGGCTTCTTTTTTTAAAATTTTTTGTGCCCATCCCAGAGGTGCAATATTGTTTTAAACAAGATGACTGGAAAGAACTGAATTTTTCCTATTTTTATGCCAAATTTGGTGTCAACTGACAAAGTATTTGCAGAGAAAATGTCAATGTTAAAGTTTACCACAGACACACAGACACACGGACACACACACACACACACACACACACAGACAACCGAACACCTGGTTAAAACATAGACTCACTTTGTTTACACAAGTGAGCCAATGATAATAATAACAAAGTGCATTTATGTAGCACTCACCTTGCAGTTCAAGGAGCTTTCAACAGCCCCATGTGGCATGAATAAGGTAAAGGAGCAGGAAAATCATACAACCTGTCTTCTGTTTTTGTTGCATCTTCTGTGAGATAGTTCCTCTGTATAATTTTTTTTTTGTTTTTTTTTTGGTATAACAATAAGTTTATTCATATATTGCCTAATCAAATAATTTTGCTCTAAGTTCTGATTAAGAAAAAAAAAAAAAAAAAAAAAAAAAATATATATATATATATTAATAACAGAAAGTAAGCAGATACCTTTTTCTTTTCCTTCTCCCTATGTGTTAACTGCAGCCACTCATCTTACTTGCTTTCTTTAGAGTGAACTTGTGTAAGCTTTCCTCGATCTCTTCCAAATAGGCAGCCATATTCTGCTTTCAGAGATAAACAAATACGGGTGTTCTCTCACCTTTCCTGAACCTCTGGAGCCAGTCTGAACATGTCTGGCATTTCCACGCAAATCGAGTTCAGTTTCTGGAAGAAAACAGAGCAAACAGTACTGATTGCTGAAATGGTTGGGAGTCATGTGAATGAAATGTTCACACATCAGTTACCAGCCTTAGACTAGACTAAACCTAACAAGAAGCGCTTTGTACAAACACAAGCATGTACGCTCATAGTCATACGCACCTGCAGCATACACACCACATGACAAATACAACCACACACGTGCATGTACAGTAACACAGAAACATGTCTCTTTGTTTCGCCCCCACCCTTCCACCCACAAATGACTGTCTGTCCCTTTGTTTTCACCCCCACCCTCTCACCCACACAAGGTTGTCAGGTTGTATGTCTCGAATCCTCTCTCCTACACAAGGCTCTCTGTCTCTTTGTTTCACCCCCACCCTCTCACCCACACGAGGTTGTCAGGTTGTATGTCTTGAATCCTCTCTCCTACACAAGGCTGTCTGTCTCTTTGTTTCACCCCCACCCTCTCACCCACAAATGACTGCCTGTCTCTTTGTTTCACCCCCACCCTCTCACCCACACAAGGTTGTCAGGTTGTATGTCTCGAATCCTCTCTCCTACACAAGGCTGTCTGTCTCTTTGTTTCACCCCCACACCCTCTCCCCCATACAAGGTTGTCTGTTTCTTTGTTTCACCCCCACCTTCTCACCCACACAAGGTTGTCTGTTTCTTTGTTTCACCCCCCACCCCACCCCCAAAGGATGTCTATCTCTTTGTTTCACCCCCAACCCTCTCACCCGCACAAGGTTGTCCGTCTCTTTGTTCAGCTCGGGGGTAGGCACCATCTGCTTGAGGCGGCGGTAGCGGTCCATCAGGGCCCTGTACTCTTCGTGCAGCTGCTCCGCTCGCTTCTCCAGCTCCGAGTCTTCGCTCTGGCTGCCATGGTGACCCTCCAGCTGACCCCCCTGGGAAAGGAAAGGGTAAAGGTCACCGATGCAGGTAATAATATTGAACCCTTGTGAAGGGGTAAAGAGGTCAACAAACAACATCTGTTGCACCATGTTTGTTTGAATATACCACCACCACCTCAACAACTCAACCCCCCCCCCCCCTCACTCCACATTCCCCCCCCCCCCCCTTAAAAAAGAAAACCCAACCCCACCACCCACCTGATCGACATCGTCCACCCCACCAGCATCCCCGTGATTGTGGGTGAGGTGTGAGGTCTGGAAGGGCTGGCGGTGGGCGGCCTGCTGCTTGAGGTTGGTGTCCACCTTCTCATGCACCTCGTCAAACCTCATGCCCAGCCGGAACAGCTGCCCCTCCAGCTCCTTGTCCCCGTCAAAGTCTGCGTTTGGCAGCCCGGCCCCTGAACATGCGTTGGCAGCATTATTACCTTTCTGCTTGTTTTTTTCAGACCGGCCCCTGAACATGCATTGGCAGCATTATTACCTTTCTGCTTGTTTTCAGACCGGCCCCTGTACATGTACTGGCAGTGTTATCCTTCTTCTTATCAGGCTGGCCCCAAGAACATGCATTGGCAGCGCTATCCGTCTTCTTCTAATCAGACCGGCCCCTGAACATGCGTTGGCAGTGTATTCACACTTGCGTGCCTTTTCAGACAACTTTCAAAATCTGCTTAAGAAGAAAATGAAGTCTTCTCCTTCCTGTTATTAGCCACAACCCCTGAACATGCATGGGCAGTTTTCTTCATCCTCTTCTTCTGCTTCTTCTCATTCAAGCCCCTGAACATGCACTGGCAGTTTTGATCTTCTTCTGCTCAGCCCCACACCTGAGCATGCATTGGCAGTTTTATTCTTTTTCTTCTCAGCCTGGCCCATGGACATGTACTCGCAGTTTTCTTCTTCCCCTTCTTCTTCTCAGTGTCTGCCCATGATCATGTACTTCCATGACAACGACACACAAGTGCACATGAACACACATACATACATACAGACACAAACAAAACACACACACACACACACACACACACACACACACACACACACATGACACCCTAACCCATCTTAAAACACACACACACTCTCTCTCTCTCACTTACACACACACACACACACACACTTACACACACACACTTACACACACACACACACACACACACACACACGCACACACACACACACACACACACACACAAACAAACAGATGAAAAACACGCATGCACGCGCACACACACACATATACACTCATGACACCCTAACCCATCTTAATACACACACACACTCTCTCTCTCACTTACACACACACACACACACACACACACACACACACACACACACACACACAACACACACAAACAGAGACAAACATGCATGCATGCACACACATACACTCATGACACTCTTACCCACCTTAACACACACACACACACACACACACACACAACACCCTTACCCACCTTAACACACACACACACACACACACACACACACAACACCCTTACCCACCTTAACACACACACACACACACACACACACACACACACACACACAAACACACACACACAGACACACACACAGACACACACACACAACACCCTTACCCACCTTAACACACACACACAAACACACACACACACACACACACACACACACACACACACACACACACACATACACACACAAACACACACACACACACACAAACACACACACACACAACACAACACCCTTACCCACCTTAACACACACACACACACACACACACACACACACACACACATCAACCCCCTAACCCACCCCTGATACTCACCTGACCGTCTCAACACATTGTAATCCTCCTTTGCCTGCAGGTAAGAGCGCCGCAGTTTCTCATGGTCTGTCCGAATGTTCTCAAACGCTTTCTCCTGCTCCTCCAGTGTCAGCTGGCGGTTCTCCAACAGTGTGTGGAACTGATCCAACTGAGAATTTGAAAAGGACACAAGAATGGATTCAAGCCAACTGAGAATGAAAAAGAAAAGAAAAAAAAAGCACACATGTATGGATCTGAATCAACTGAAAATTGGGCGGTGGGGTGGGGGGGAGTGGAGGAAAATCCCTAAAAAAAGATTCCTTTACTGATCTCTGCCAACAGAGAAAACAAGTAAGAAATAAAAAATAAAAAAAATAAAAAATTAACAGAAGTATGGATCTCACCAAAATGTTTATTCACAATGAATTTTATTGCTTGATTAACTTGGAAGTGTGCTTAATCAGCTGCACATATGCATGTGAGTATTGATTTGCATGTATGAATGCACCTCTCTCTCTCTCTCTCTCTCTCTGTTTTTTTTGTTTTTGTTGTTTTATGTGTGTCAACAGAGAACTCATCTAATGTTCTTATGTCACATCTGGTTTTAACTGGATAATGTTGGTCACTTTGAGCAGCATTACTTCTGAATACAAAAAAAGTAATGTATTACTGTTGGTACTATTTCAATTATGATTATTATTTGTAATTATAATTAGAATTTTTCTTTATCTTCTTTTTACAATATTATCATTATTATCAGTAGTAGTAGTAGTAGTAGCAGCAGCAGCAGCAGCAGTATTTTTGTCAAATAAGGTTTTTGTTGTTGTTGTTGTTGTTTTTTTTTGTTTTTTTTTAATAAACAATATTTTATGTTTGGAAATAGGCCAACAGAGATTACAAAGAGCTGAGTATGGAACCATGCCAAGTGAGAACAAAAAACAAATCAGGGATAGACCATTCAGTGACTGGAGGAATTTAAATGGGAGATGTTATATCTTTCCATCAGTCCATCCTTCTCAGTCTCTCCATTCAAACGGCTCATGTTGGAGTGGTGTGAAAAAACAACAGTTCTATCAGTACGTATTGTGTGGAGCCACTCTCCATTTCAAACTCACTTTTCTTCAGAAAGGGGCACTGATTCTGAATGGGCTATGAACGACTGTCTGTATGTCTGCGTGTCTGTGGAAAGAACAGTATGAGGAACAATTTCTCTGTGTTCACTGATGATCACCAAATTCGGGTCACCTGATCCTGGGCCAGTCACACATATCTAAGCTGATGTATGGGTGGTAAGGCACAAGCATGTAATTTGGTTTAAAACAGGTTTTTTTCTATACACATAACATGTCAGTACATATACATGCGTGTGGAGGGGAGGGGCATGGGGTGTGGGGGGAAGAGGGTGTGTATGTGTAGGAATCTGTGTGCTTTCAAGTGTAGTGTGGGGCCTGTGTATATTCGTTCGACAGTTGAGTTGGGCCTTTGCGTTTGTGAGACTGCAAATTGTTGCATGCGTGCTGTGTATTGGTGCGTGTGTGTGTGTGTGTGTGTGTGTGTGTGTGTGTGTGTCTGTCTGTCTGTCTGTCTGTCTGTCTATGTCTGTCTGTCTGTCTGCATGTGTGCTTTCACACATCTGTGTCAGTGTCTGCACATGTGTAGGTGCCCAGAGGTTTGCAGAACGTGGCCCATTTTTGTTCTTGTTTTTACTTAAATGATTTGCCTTCTATGTATCTTTCCCTTCACTATATTTAATGCATCTACTCATTTGTTTATTTTGCCTTCTTATCTTATTTCATTTTTATGTAAATGTTTGACACAAACCTAGGATAGGCTCTAAATGCTTGATCAGTGTGTTGGGTTCATGCAAAAATCAGGCATCTGCTGCATTTTTGTTTTTGTTTCTTCTTCTTCTTCTGGGTTTTTTTTTTAATGATTTTTTTTTTACAGCAGGTGTGATGTGGCACATATGTACCGTAAAGTTTGGTCTTTAAGCCAGCTATCTGTCCACATTCTTTGACACCACCTTGAAACTGCCAATGAAACTGGAACTCAGCTGTGGGCATGCAGATTAAACCATGGACAGACAGACTGATGGCAGAAAAGGAGAACAAGGTTCAACTGGACTGAAAGAATTGTACTTTTCTTCTTTTTTTCTTCTTCTTCTTTTAAAAAAAATTTTTTTTAAGGGCATATCAGTTTCTGATTCTCACTGATAAACCACTTGAAAAAACACACACAAAAAACCCACTGATTTGTATACTTCATTGCTCATTGATAATGAAAAATAGGATGAAAAAAAAAAATTTTTTTTCTTCAATGTTTTCCAAATTATGATAGATTTTTTTTCTTCAAAACTAATCTTTATATTCAAGGCAAATTCCTCAGCCTAGCAGATGTGGTGTAGCATATCATGAGGTTACTTGTCAGTACCCAGTGATGCCTCTTTAAGGAACTATAACCCCAAAACTCTTTAATAAAGGTAAATGGTGGAAAAACAAAAACATGCCACTCTCTTTCCAACTCTTGCTATTCCAACATTTTTATTTATATATATATATTTTTTTACATGTTCACTCATTCACAGGAATTAAAATAAAAATGAATGGAGCTCCTTGTTCTTAAGTTCACTGTTGAAATCAAAATAGAAGAATTACTCTATGGCTTGACGAATTTCCTTGCTTCAGTTTACCTCCTCCCACTTCCTCCTTTTTTTTTTCTTTTTTTTTTGTATTAAACTTTACTTCTTCCTTTTTTTTTTCAAACGTGTTATACAAGCATTTTTTTTTTATGTTGTTTTTCATTCGGTTAAAAAACTTTTTGCCAGAAAGGCATGTGTGGAAATTCCGTGGAATTAAATTCCAGTCACACATGACCTCTTTGAGCTGAAGGAGCAATACAGTATATCCTGAAACCAACCAGCCCACATGTCTGACACAGACTCACACTCCCATTTCCCATACATTTTGTATGACAATAGTGCTCTCTCTCTCTCTCTCTCTCTCAGACTTTTTCAACCCAAGGGCTGCGTGGTAAACAGGCATTGGTGTATAACTGCTTATCTCATTATCCTGCTGAAATGCAATTACTCTCTCCCTCACTCTCTCAGATTCCTTTTTATTTATTTATTTTTTTATATATATATATATATATATATATATATATATATATATACCCCAGAGCTACATGGAAAAGAGACATTGGTGTATAACTGCTTATCTCAGTTGCATTATCCTGATGAAATACAACATCATTCATTCTCTCTCTCTCTCTGTCTCTCTCTCTCTCTGTCTGTCTGTCTGTCTGTCTCTCTCTCTATCTATCTATCTGTTTCTCTCTTCTCTCTCTGTCACACAAACACAGACACACATACAGACACACAGACACACACACAATCAAGCACACACACACACACACACACACAAACACACACACACACTCACACACACACACACACACACACACACACACACACACACACACACACACACACAGAAAACTAACTCAACACATCAACCAACATTTTCACAACATATTCCTGCCAACAGCCTGAAAGTGAAACAACTGACAGAAAACGAGTTCCTCCACACCACACCACACCACACCACGCCACGCCACACCACACCACACCACGCCACGCCACGCCACGCCACGCCACAAAACACAGGCACAACCCACTCCATTCCACACGACCACCCGGCACCCGCTCACCCTGTCGTTCAGAGACAGCGTCTGAGTCTGAATGGTCAGCTTCACCGTCTCAGCAGAACCGGACGCCTTGATGGACGTGCGATCCTCCGAGTCTCCGAGCGACCCCTGACCCCCGGCATCCAGGCTGCTGCGCACGGCGATCAGGGTTTTCTCTGCGGCTGTCGATGCTGAGCGAGAGCGGACGTCTGCCACCGTTTGTGAGGGGGTGGAGGCCTGCGTTTGAACCTCCCCTGTACACAAGATCAGATTCACACATGAACAGACACACACATGCATGCATTCGTGCATGCGCATGCACATGTATGCACACATACACTTACACACACACACACATACACTACACACACACACACACACACACACACACACACACACACACTACACACACACACACCTAAACTTTTGCTCTAGAAAATAAAAGAAAGGATTAGAATAGAAGGAAAAAAAAACAATGAAAAGAATAGTAGTTAAAAATAAAATAAAATAAACAGGGAAAACCTCCAGCTAGAATGTACACAGGAAAGTACCTAGATCAGTCTTTGCCTTTTGACAATACCGAATTGCTATGCATAGTTCACGGACGTGATAAGGAGGCCAGGCAACACTGAAGGATTGGTTCACAGTGTGGTGTGAAGTGATTCACACACACACACACACACACACACACACACACACACACACACACACACACACACACACACACACACACACGCACAGAGTGAAACACACACTACAATAAACTACACACACACACACACACACACACACACACACACACACACACAGAGTGAAACACATACTACAATAAACTACACTGCACACACACACACACACACACACACACACACACACACACACACACACACACACACACACACACACACACACACCCCACTCTCCAGCTCCACTTCTTCCTTATCTTTTAGCCTTCACTCCAACCCCACTCACAGTAGTACCAGTACACATGCAAACATAATACCATGACACATGTATATATGTGATGGCCTGGAGTGCGCTGGTTCGAATCACGGTTCAACCGCCGATATTTTCTCCCCCTCTACTAGACTTTGAGTGGTGGTCTGGACGCTAGTCATTCGGATGAGACAATAAACCGAGGTCCCATGTGCAGCATACATTTAGCGCACGTAAAAGAACACACGGCAACAAAAGGGTTGTTCCTGGCAAAATTCTGTAGAAAAATCCACTTCGATAGGAAAAACAAATAAAACTACACGCAGGAAAAAATACAAAAAAATGGGTGGCGCTGTAGTGTAGCGACGCGCTCTCCCTGGGGAGAGCAGCCCGAATTTCACACAGAGAAATCTGATGTGATAAAAACAAATACAAATACAAATACTAACTCTTACTCTTGATATCTTCTTAGACTTTTCTCTTTGAAAGTTACTACTCCTCCTCCCACCCTCCCTCTGCTATGATCTAGTATTCTCAGGAACAACAGCATAACATACACAGTGCATAATTATAATATATATACAATTAGTCCTCACAAAGAATCAGTCACAAGATCATGTCAACAGAGAGTAATACAATGCAATGCAATACACAAATACAATACAACATAATACTGCGCAACACAACACAACACCGTAAAACACAGCATAATACCATACAACACATGCGTATATAATATTCCAACACAACACCAATCAATATAATACAATGCCATGAAATAAAACACAATACCATACCATACAGAAAAAGACAAAACAAAGACAAAGAACAAAGAACAAAAAAAGACAGGGGGAGGAGGAATTCTACATAAAATCAAACCCCACACCACTATCATGACCATGGCAAAGTGCCAACTATTCACCTGACACGCAATGTCGCAGAAATAAAACACAATAACGCCAAGCCTACAAAACGTACACACACACACAACTTTTTTTTCTTTCTTTTTCTTGTTCTTTTTTCTTATAGCACCTGGCACGTGTCAATTCTTCCTTCAGGGATTTGTTCCATGATCCACCTGGTATGTTTGGACAGGTAAAACGAAACCTCTGTATCAAATTCTCCTGGCGTCATCAAAATGTGCCTCCCTGGGTATTATTACTTCAGGCAGGACTATGTCGGTTATATGTTTTGCCATTGGTACTGCATTGCTTAGGGGGACAGTGTGTTGAAAATTAAATTCCGTAAGCTCTAAAAGGTTTTTACGAGGTCTTCACATCCATCGCTGAAACGATCGCAGTCAATGAAAATAGTTTTGATGAGAGTCATGTTTCTGTGTACTGAGATGCATTTCTGGTTTTCTTTTCTGCAAATTCCATGAGCAACCTTCAGTTTGAATATCTTTTCTTGAGATTTATAGCATTTGTATTTGCAGAGGCCATTTTATGTGTAATGGTTGTGTATTTCCTTTTTTCTTTTTCTTTTTTTTCTTTTTTAGAGAGGTGGGTGGGAGTTAGCTGTTGTCTTGGGGTGTATTCTTTCTTTTCTATGTTTCTTTGATTTGTTGTTGTTGTTGTTGTTTATGTTTGTTGTGCTTTGTTAGTTTAAAAAAAATTACTTTTGTGCTGATGACAGAGAGAGAGAGAGAGCAAAAAAGAGAGAGATAAATAGAGAGTGCAACAGTGGAGAGAAAGAATGTGTGTGTGTGTTTGTGTGTGTATGTTTGAGTGTGTATGTGAGTGCGTGCACGCATGCGTGTGTGTGTGTGTGTGTGTGTGACAGACAGACAGACAGACTGACAGAGAGAGAGCAAAAAGAGAGAGAGAAAGAGAAAGACAGAGCGCAGCTGTGGAGAGAATGAATGTGTGTGTGTTCATATGTGTATGTTCGAGTGTGTGTGTGTGTGTGTGTGTGTGTGTGTGTGTGTGTGTGTGTGTGTGGCAAGCAACACAAAGGCCACTGACACGCTTTTTGGTACAATTCAGATATAGAAATCAGTGAGCGCAAGCACTTGTGTGAAAGAAGAAATTGGAGAAATGGTGAAAACGTGGTTTTAAGACAGTTTTGTGTACGCATGTACCGAACAGTTATGTGTTTCAGTGACTTCTGCCATTTTGCATTTTGAGGAGCATGTGATGTTGTCTTGACAGTTGAAATGAAATGAGATATGTCAATATTTTTCCTGTATATTCTTTTCTTTTTTCTTTTTTCTTTTTTTTCTTTTTAAACTCATAGCCATATATAACAGACTTTATGTTCGGATTCCTTCTTCTTCTACAGAGGAAAGTAAACAAGTTTTTGTGGTGAAGCAAAGGTGGTGAAAAAAAAAGCAAACAACTAACAAAACAGAAAACAACACATTATTATACAACTAGTAACTCAGAACTTCCAGACATGGATATATATACTATATGTGCAAGCAGGATTTGCAAGATCAGGAAAAAAAAATATGATCAGATGGTATAGCGATGAAGAATGTTTTTTGGGTGTTTTTTTTCTGAAAATGAAGGAAGATATAAAAAATAACTTGAAGATGCATGGGATCCTGTTTCTTCAGGCTGTGTTCTGGTGAGTCATACTGGATGCAGCAACGATCATGTGCACTGTTGACTATACGATATCATGAAACAGCCTTTTAAACATTCTGTCTCCCACCAATACTTTTATAACTGTGAAACTTCTTCTTCTACAGTCACTCGTATGCACACGAGTGGGCTTTTACATGTATGACCGTTTTTACCCCGCCATGTAGGCAGCCATACTCCGTTTTCGGGGGTGTGCATGCTGGGTATGTTCTTGTTTCCATAACCTACCGAACGCTGACATGGATTACAGGATCTTTAACGTGCATATTTGATCTTCTGCTTGCATATACACACGAAGGGGGTTCAGGCACTAGCAGGTCTGCACATATGTTGACCTGGGAGATTGTAAAAATCTCCACCCTTTACCCACCAGATGCCGTCACCGTGATTCGAACCCGGGACCTTCAGACTGACAGTCCAACGCTTTACCCACTCGGCTATTGCGCTCGTCATAACTGTGAAATAAAGACATACACTGTGATACAGCCCAGAGACATACTGTCAGGAAGGAAAGCGAACTGTCTGCAGGCAAACTCCTGACGAGTTGTTAACTGGCTTTGTGGGTGAGGCGGTGAAGTCAAGTGTGAACTGAGAGAGAGAGAGAGAGAGAGAGAGAGAGAGAGAGAGAGAGAGAGAGGATAAGCTCTGAAGTCAACATTCTTGAAAGCTGACGATAATTATGTCTCCGTACTTTCACTGCACTGTGGCAGTTGGGAGACCAATCAGCCATGGTGTCTCCACCTCACAGAAGGAACACGAAGATTGCAATTAATTCTCTGCCTGCTCCCTTTTCTTTCTCTTCTCCCCTCTCTCTCTTTCTCTCTCTTGCAACACCACCTCCTCTCTCTGTCGCTGTCTCTTCCTGATCACATGCCTCATATATAACAGAGTTTAGGTTTGCTGAGTGTGTGTGTGTGTGTGTGCGTATGTGTGTGTGCATGTGTGTGTGTGTGTGTGTGTGTGTGTGTGTGTGTGTGTGTGTGTGTGTGTGTGTGTTGTGTTGTGTGTGTGGGTGCATGTGTTTGTTTGTGTATGTGTGTGTGTGCATGTGTGTGTGTGTGTGTGTGTGTGTGTATGTGTTTGTTTGTGTATGTGTGTGAATGTGTGTGTGTGCTATGTGCTGAAATAAATGAATGCACACATGTCTAAATCACCTGGTTGTGAACAGACAATGAACCAAGGAGAAGAAGGAGAAGAAAGATACAGCTGGCAACAGCAAAACCACAGAAGGAGAAACTGAGGAGAGTTCAGCAAGCACAAGGATTTACAACATTATCACACTCACAACACAGACAAAGACACTCACCAGGCACACTGCTGAACTGACAACGACACTCACCAGGCACACTGCTGAACTGACAATGACAACTCACTATACACACAGCTGAACTGAAAACGACAACTCACTATACACACTGCTGAACTGACAACGACAACTCACTATACACACAGCTGAAATGACAACGACAACTCACTATACACACAGCTGAACTGACAACGACAACTCACTATACACACTGCTGAACTGACAACGACAACTCACTATACACACTGCTGAACTGACAACGACAACTCACTATACACACAGCTGAACTGACAAAAACAACTCACTATACACACTGCTGGACTGACAAAAACAACTCACTATACACACTGCTGAACTGACAAAGACAACTCACTATACACACTGCTGAACTGACAACGACACTCACCAGGCACACTGCTGAACTGAACGACAACTCACTATACACACTGCTGAACTGACAAAGACACTCACTATACACACTGCTGAACTGACAAAGACAACTCACTATACACACTGCTGAACTGACAAAGACAACTCACTATACACACAGCTGAACTGACAATGACAACTCACTATACACACAGCTGAACTGACAAAGACAACTCACTATACACACTGCTGAACTGACAAAGACAACTCACTATACACACTGCTGAACTGACAAAGACAACTCGCTATACACACTGCTGAACTGACAACGACAACTCACTATACACACAGCTGAACTGACAAAGACAACTCACTATACACACAGCTGAACTGACTATGACAACTCAACTATACACACAGCTGAACTGACTATGACAACTCACCGGACACACAGCTGAACTGACAATGACAACTCACCGGACACACTGCTGAACTGACAATGACAACTCACTATACATACTGCTGAACTGACAATGACAACTCACTATACACACTGCAGCACTGACAATGACAACTCACTATACACACTGCTGAACTGACAATGACAACTCACCGGACACACTGCTGAACTGACAATGACAACTCACCGGACACACTGCTGAACTGACAAAGACAACTCACTATACACACTGCTGAACTGACAAAGACAACTCACTATACACACTGCTGAACTGACAAAGACAACTCACTATACACACTGCTGAACTGACAAAGACAACTCACTATACACACTGCTGAACTGACAAAGACAACTCACTATACACACTGCTGAACTGACAAAGACAACTCACTATACACACTGCTGAACTGACAATGACAACTCACCGGACACACTGCTGAAAGACCCAGTCACGGCACGCTGGGCAGAAGGCCCGGGGATCTGAAACATGTGGGCCTTGTGTCCGGCCAGGCTGGGCGACATCCCTCCTGACTGCACAGAGCTGGGGGTCGGGGAGTCTGCATGCAGGGTGATGCGAGCCCCCAGCCGCATCTGGTCGATGGTGAGCTCAGCCAGGGCGTACTTGGATAGCAGGGTGTCGTATTCCTTCTGCAGCTGCTGCACCAGCTCTGTGGCCTGCTTCCGCTTGGATGACTCCTGCTTCAGCTGTGTGGTGAGCTCCCCTTCCGACCTGTCCAGGGTTATCTCCCCTGCTGAGACAGAGGCATCCCCCGCTTCGTCCAGGGTGATGCGGGTGATCTCGGAGATGGACATGTGCGTGGGCTTCAGCGGGGCCGAGCGGTTGGCGATGTTGCTGACGCTCTTGCTCTTGCGGTGGTGTGCGGCAGACTGGCTGGGGTCGGCAGCACTGGGTTTGGGAAGCAGGCGCTTAGGGTGCTTCTCCCCTGCCCCGCCCTTCCCCGGCTGCTTGCCCTGCTCAAAGAAGCTCTCCTGGGACCGCGCCTTGGACATGGAGGACTTGGCTGGGGTGGACGCTCCGGACCGGAGCCGGACGCTCTCCGAAGCGGCTGACGTGAAGCTGATGGCGGAGTCTGGTCGGGTCCTGTGAGGGGTGTTGGCCCCTGACCTGGAGTTGTACATTTCCGGGCCACTCTCTGATGGGGAAGGGCTTCCCTTGGAGCGGTAGTCACGCCGCTTGTTGCTGCTGCTGCCACGGGGACTTTGGCCCCTCAAGGCGGCCATGCTTCCGGGTCGGCTGCCGTGATCTGACGGGGTCACCGGAAGCTTCTCCGCCTGAATGTTGGACGAGCCGGGCAACAGCTGGTGATTGATCAGGAAGATCTCGTCATCATCGGCAGTCTGAGAGCCGGCATACATCATGTCCATGTCGTCGGAGAAGGCGCTGACTGATGGCACAGAGGTCCCCTGAGAGTCGGGCACCTTCCTGTTCCCCCTGTCCCCATGGCTGTACCCCTCCTGCAAGTACTCCCCGATCAGGTCACCATTGACACCATTGTCAAAGTCGTCGTATTCTGCATGGTCGTGGGACAGCTGGGATTCCAGCCCCTCCAGCTCTGTCTGTGACTCGTCCCTGGAGAAGTCCGCTCCATCCACCAGCACTCCCAGCTCCCGCAGCTGCTGGTAGTACTCCTCCGAGAACAGTTCCTGACCTCCACCCGCCTCACCTCCCCCCTTCCCTCCCCCGCCCACGCCACCCGAACGTCCCGAAACACCTTCTGCACCTGCCAACCTTTTGGCTCCATCGTTGTGTGACCTTGACCTTTTGTTCCCATCCAGGTCACCATCGTTACTGTCAAGGTCGTCCCTGGAGGCCTCGAAGTCGCTGATGTTGATGCTTTCATCTCCGATGGGGGCCAGATCTTCGTCGAAGCTGGCGTGGAGGTGCTGCAGAGTGGACGTGGTGCTGGAGGGTTTGTCTCCACTGATGCCAGAGTCCGTTCCGTGACTGGCTGTGTTGATGGCATGCTTCAAGAGGTCAAGGTCATCGTGGAGGATGCCGTCTTCATCCACATGGAAGTCCGCTGCAGGAGTACAAATTGTTGAATTAGTATATGTCTTCTTTTTCTTCTTTTCTTTGTTTTATTTTATTTTATTTTTCAAGAATGTGCTCTAATAAATACTGTTTGCAGAGTACAAATTGTTGAAAAGTAAAAGTCTCTTCAGTTTTTATATTCTCTGCTTTTTGTTTTTTGTTGTTTTTTCTAAGAATGTGCTCTTATAAATATAATAAATAAGTGTGTGTGTGTGTGTGTATGTGTGTGTGTGTGTGTGTGTGTGTGTGTGTGTGTGTGTGTGTGTGTGTGTGTGTGTGTGAGCGCACATGTGTGTGAGAGTGTGTGTGTGTGTGTGTGTGTGTGTGTGTGTGTGTGTGCGCGCACGCCTGTGTGTGTGAGAGTGTATGTGTGTGTGTGCATGTGCGTGTGTGTGTGAGTGTATGTGCATGTTTGTGAGTGGGTGTGGGTGTGGGAGCATGTGTGTGTGAATCGGCATGAGAGTGTGTTTGTGAGCATACGTGTGTGAGTATATATGTGTGTGCATGTGTGCATGCTTGTTTGTGAGTGTATATGCATGCATGCTTGTGCATGTGTGTGTGTGTGTGTGCATGCGTGAGTGTATGTATGCATGTGTACACGCATGGTATCCATTACCACACGTGTGCACGCGCGCATGTGTGTGTGTGTGTGTGTGTGTGTGTGTGTGTGTGTGTGTGTGTGTGTGTGTGTGTGTGTGTGCACGCACGTGTCACTGATCAATTCCTTTCTCTTCTGTCCACATTGCTGTGTGAAAGGATGTGTATGTGTTTCTATGCATTCAAAAAAACCAAACTTGTAATGTAGGCTAAATGTATTATTTACAGTAAAACTGTGTTCATTACACAAAGTGTTGCTCTGTCACCTAATATCGCTTCAAGTATTCGCAGGTAACTGTATTGTTTAAAAACTGTGCAGAGCATGTGGCGCTGTTCTAGTCACCACCAACACCTGAAATCACACAGCCAGTGTACTGCTCACATCACTTTATGTACACTGTTTTTCACGAACATGCTCTCACCACTGACTTTCCAACCTTTACAATATCTGATTCTCAGCATATGACAGAGCAACAACAAAAAAAAAGAGAAAAAAAAGGACAAGATGTGCTGTTTTTAACGGATGAATGATCACTGTTATTGCTCTGCTAAATCAACTGTGTCAACATTTTTGTATGCCACCTTACAGGTAGAGATTAGAACATGCTAAAAAATTTGTAAAAAAAGAAAAAAAAAAGTTTGCAACCAAGAATAGTGTGTTTTATCTGTTAGGAAAATAACTCTCAGGATCCCAAAGCCAAATCACACCCACACACCTACATGCCCCCTCCTCCCACACACACACACACACACATGCATACACTCACACACGTATATATGCACACGTGCATACATGATGTATGTACACACGCTTATATATACAAAGACATGCATACATAAAACATCACACACAAACATAAAACTAAACACATTCACACAAACGCATGATTTCAGTCTCTGGTCTCTTTTCTTCTCCCTTTTCTTCCCTAAATATTCAGAGGCATCCTATTTACACCACTGCTTTGGGACTTGTGCAAATCCTGGGAAAGTGGCCAACAAAACTTAAATAAATAAGTAATCAACGACAGCCAAAGACAAAACAGGAGAGAAAAGTGACTGGCATTTACAAGTCTCCAACCAAACCAATCTGACTTATACCACTCCCTGTACATGCATGCATGTGTGCGTGCATGGGTTTCACATACATATGCATAGCCAGAAAGAGAACAAATAGACAGGCAGACAGATAGACAGAAAAAAATAAACAACTTACAAGCAAACGAATCCCTCAAAATCCCGTGGTCGTCCAACTCGAAACCATCTCTCACTCCTGTCATTGCCATGATGATGATGCTCTCTCATTCACAACTCGTGACGCTCTGTAGTCTGTGTGGACTCAGTTCAAAACATGCTGTTCGTCTTCTGTTTGAAGGACTCAGTTCAAAACATGCTGTTCGTCTTCTGTTCGAAGGACCACACTGTTAGTATTGCCCCTGCCATTTCTTCTTCATCTTGCTCATCTGTAACAAACATCAGTGGTGTGTTTTCTTGCTCTGTTGTTGTTGTTGTTGTTGTTGTTTCTAGGGGGTCGGTTTTTTTCCCTAATGCGCTCAGACTTCTAGACATCACACACACACACACACACACACACACACACAAACACACACACACACATATTCATTCAGCAACAAACTCACTATCACAAAAGACTTTTATTATTATAACCTAACCCAAACTACACACAACACATAGTCATTCAGCAACAAACTTACTATCACAAACTATAATAAAAGACTTTTGAAACCAAACCCAAACTCAAAACCAGCACTTACCCCATCCACTTTACCAAAAGAAGACAAAACGATTTGAATCTAAGACAAACAACACCACCACCACAACTCTCCTCCTACCCTCCCCCCACACCCCTGCCCTCCACCAAAACAACCCTTCTGGCACTTTCCAATCCTGTAGGAGATAAAAGGCTTCTCCCCTGAACATGTATAACCACCATCACATTTCCAACATACAGTTCCTGCTGAGCAACTTTCTTTTTTCTTCCTGAACCCTCTTAATGCTACCATTCATATATCTATCACACTCCTTTTCATACAAGTCTACCGTCCCTGCTGTTTCCCCCCAAACCACTTTGCGCTATCATTCATCACACGTCTATGACATTTCTTTCCACACAAGTCTACAGGCTACAGTCCCTGCAAGGCGTAAAACTTGAATCGATCGAGTTCCACAAGACCTGCCCCCATGCATTGATCACTTAAGCCCTTCCCCTCGGACCCAAATATTTGTCAGTCAGTCTGAACACTATGCGCTGAGTCAATAGCTGGAAGGAAATTCATCACATAGCTCCACTGGCTTCCTGCCAGGAGGGACCCACCAACCACCTAGACTTTACACCTGACCAGTCAGTACCCAGACACTTTCTGAGGGGGTGGGTTTTTTTTGTAGGGGTGGGTCGTTTGAGAAATATTCCTTGTGTTCTGTTTTATCCTAATGTGGTAAGCATTGGCACAAAGGAATATTGAAATGTGTAAATTCAGTTTATACCCAAGAATACTGAAATGCAATAATTTAGCTTTTCTCTTCTTTTTTCTTTTTCTTTCTTTCTTTTTTTTTTTTTTTTTTTTTTTTTTTTTTTTTTTTTTTTTTGTTGTTGTTGTTGTTGTTATTCTTTTTTGTTTGTTTGAGTGTACTTTCAATGGCATTAACATTGACAATCATCCCCCATTCCACCACCCCTCCCCACAACTCCCCCTTGCCAATACACAGCCACAACTATGCTTGTTTAAAATGTTTCAACTTTCTTCATTTTTTTCTTCTTCTTTAATAATCCTCAAAAGACATCAAAGGCATGTTGGTATCTAGTTCAAGTGAAAATTGTCAAAACAAGAATGACTGGAATAATGTCTAAGCAGTTCTTGAGTTCTAGGTCACATGGTTTTGGTTTTCACGCCATCAGTCTGTTGACCAATATAAACTGTACATTGAACAGGACTGGTAACACTCTCTCTCTCTCTCTCTCTCTCTCTCTCTCTCTCTCTCTCACACACACACACACACACACACACACGTGCACATACATGAAAGCTTGTAAACATACACATAAAAGCATTTGGTACACACACACACACACACACACACCCACACACACGCACACACACACACACACACACACACACACACCATAAACCTATAGATGGATACACATTGACTGATGGGGAAACTGACATTGACAATTTATCAAGACTTCCCATTTGATTCCAATATGAACTAAATTTCTCTTTAACAAAAAAAAAAAAAAAAAAGTTTTCTCAAAATATATGTTTTCTCATATTCAGCCTCTTTTAACTCATCCAGATATTCCTTATTCAGTGCCATTTGTTGGCCACAGACAAAGCAGCTCATCCAAAAATAATTAATGTAACTGTGTGAAAACAAAACAAACAAATAATAACAACAAAAATCCACAGTCATATGAAGAGCTCTGTTTTTATGCTCATTTTGTTGTTCATTTTAAGAAACAATATAAAGAAAATAGGGAAATATAAGAAACACTCAATGTCAGGCACACAAAAAAAGCAAGTAAACAGACAAGAAATAATAGATTTAACGTACATTCACTGAATAATGTGAATGATCTTCACACACACACACACACACACACACACACACACACACACACACACACACACATCCAAAAAAAATTACACTAAGGATTAAGAAGAAAAAAAGTTCGTCATCTTTCAATTTTACCCTAAAGTATGATTCTCTGCCACGTACTCTACCGTCTACGAGTAGAGACTGGAATGTGCCTTACATTCTGATCCACTATCGTCTAACTGCCCATTGTTCCCTTCCCGAAATAGCTTTTCCTGTCAGTTATGCGTTGTAATCTCACCTGTTACAGTTTTCACGACCTGAGAAACTGGAGACATTGAAAGTTCACTCTTTGACTTTACCTATCAATCTATACCTAAGTAAACATAACATGAATAAGATCGAACGATTAACAGCTTGACAAAACTTAAATTTCTGGGACGCATGTGAAAGACTGAACAAAGCACAACACACATACAGTACTTGTGTACACGCGATCCGGATCAGTACTATAGTGGTTGACCGAACGAGTTTGATGAGTCCAGTCTTGTTTGGAACTCCTAAAAAACACTGCAAACACTCTTAAGAAAATAATCACCTCGTACTGAGGGAGTCACAAACTGTTGAAAATCATAAAGCGAGTGAGCTGGAAAACGGAAGTGAGAGAGTAACGTACCACATGTGTAAACGTTGCCAAAGATACGGCGTCCGTTGCGCAGCTATTTTCCTCAGTGGCAGACCGACATGTTTTGTCCCCACTTGCGTTGTGACGTCAGAGAATCCACTCCTCGGCACTGGAGATAAATGCGCGAGTTTTGATAATTTCTCGGTAGAAGCAGTTATTGCCCATTAATTGCAACAATACGTTTTTGAATCTAATAAATGAACGTGTTTGTTTTTTCAATCAGAAGAAAGAGAGAAAGAAAACTACACCAAACTGAAAACACTACTGTTTTCATCGTTTGTTTGTTGTTGTTTTATTCAGCAAAATATTTTCACAGCACTGAAACAATGTTTTCTTCATTCACTTGGTGAGAATATTGATTCTAACTGAATATTTCGCAGTTTTCCAGTTAACAACAGAAAACAGAGATAGTTTACTTCATTTAAAGTTCATCTGGTCTTTGAAGGGGTAGAACTGATCCCTCTTTCCCACTTTCTTTTACATGACTCTTTCTCCATCAGTTTTGGGTGTTTGTGTTCACTAACAACAAGAGTTACCTTTCTTTTCGCTATTCTTGTATCTCATTTGGCTGTTTGGGTCAACACGTTTCAAAGATTTTTTTTTTAAAGAAATAACACACACACACACACACACACACACACATATATATATATATATACACACATATATATATATATATATATATATATATATATATATATATATATATATATATGATAACACCAAAGATACATTTCTAATTCTACTGTCAACAATTTGATTGAACTGAGCTGAAATGTGTGTGTGATTTACTGCAAAGATCAACATGAAAGGTTTATATATTTGCAGGTAGACCTGCCTCTGATATGTTGATGTTTCATGTTACTAGGCCCCATCTCTCTACCTTGGGCACAGCAGAGTGAAAATAACAGACAACACCCGAAAAAGAGTGAAGAAAGAGAGGAAATATTGAAAAGTTAAAATAGTACTCATGATTTCCCAGTTTTGTGATTTTCCTGACAGTATTGCAATTTTTACTGCCTTCTCTGCCACAAGGAAAGAGGCGCCAGATGCTGATCATAACTTTAATGGGGCTGTGTCAAAAACCGTGTATGTCGCATCAATTTGTGGAATCCTTTAGGTAAAAAGTAGCAGTAATAATTGATTGCTTTGATATTTGTAAGCACATAGCAGAAGAAAGTGGAATCTAAAATAAACTTCTGCTTGGGAATCTTGTTCTTGCTGACCATGGATTTGATATTTGAGAAAAAGTAGGTTTGATTAATGTGTGGAGAAGTGAAAAATCCATCTTTCACCAAAGGCAAATATCAGATGCATACAATGGACAGAAAACTTGCATGTAAAATTGCCCTCTTTAGAATGTATACAGAAAGAGTAATTGGAAACCTGAGATGGAAAGACAGCATCTCATCACTATCAGATACTGAGGGGAAATGATGTGAAATTTGCCCTGTACTCTGCATGTGTGTGTGTGTGCGTGTGTGTTGTGTCAGAGTGTGTGTGTGTGTGTGTTCTTTCTTTGATTGAACATCTTTTCACTAAGGGTGATATTAGACGTCATGGTATGTGTGTGTGCGCGTGCACGTGTGTGTGTATGCGTGTGAGCACATGTTCGTGTGTGTGTGTGTGTGTGTGCTGTGTCAGTATGTGTGTTTGTTTTGTGCTGTGTTAGTGTGGGTGTGGGAGTGTTTGAGCTGTTGGCATGGCAACAAAACGGTTGTCCCTTGCAAAATTCTGTACAAAGTCCGCTTTGACAGGAAAATACACTTGTGGGCAGCAGAAAGAAAAAGAAAAAAGTGTAGTGCTGCACTGTAGAGGTGCAGGTGCACTGTCCCTGGGATGAGCAGCACGTATTTCACACAGAGAAGTCTGTTGTGAAAAAAAGTAATTAGATACATATAATACGTCTCCAACACAGGGCATCAGCTAATTAATTCTGGGTTCGCGAAGTTGTGTCAGCATTAGTGCAGGGTATCCTCTGGTGTGTGGCCTCCTAGCGACCCAACACTGATATGGTTCCAGGTGGACTGCAGGCACGGAGACTGCGACAGCTGAACAAGAGTGTGGCTGTTTATGGGGAACTTGGAAGGAATGGCAAGGGAGGAATGCCACCAAAACAGTGCAGATGATGGGACAGAAGAAAAAAGAGAAAAAGAAAAGAAAAAGAAGTAACTGTTGCTGTCAGTACTGATTTATGAGGTGGTGTCACAAAGAAGTTGTATCAGGGCTGGCAGTACTGAGCTCTGCCAATGTGACTCAGCAGCAGTACAATGGTACTTAAGTTTAATTCACACACACACACACATACATGCATGCATGCATGCACACAGACATATGCAAACACACACACACACACAAACACACACACCTGCCTAAACAACACACACAAACGCACACACACACACAACCTTACAAACAATGCACATCAAACCAATACAATAAAGACGTTTATTTTAGAAAAAAACAAAACCATGATGATTACAGTTGATACTTAGAACAATATTAATTTAGATTACAATGAAAAGTCATGCAAAACAGTTTGAATAATGTTGCAACATATATTTACAAACACAATGTATTACACTACCCGTTCTGTACACATGCTAACCAAACAAACAATGCATGCTCAAAATTACCACACAGAATGTATTTTATAATAGCAAGTTTGCTCACAAAAAATACAAACCTGATACATTATTCATCATAAATTAAAATCTCTTCACAGGAAATACTGGAGCCTTTATTTTCAATCAGACACAGCCTTAAAAAGTTTCATTTCATTGGTCGTAACTGAACTGAACGATGTTAGCAATACATGCAACTGATGATCCTAAACCCTTTGTCCAGTATGTATATATCTCCTGAGAACTAACCAAAAATAAACTGGGCATTGATGGCTTTTCACAAAATGAAAGAGTTGGTCATAAAAAGAAAAAGAAAAAAAAACAGAGGAGGAGGAAAAGAAAACTTCACAAATTTCCCTATTTGTGATCACGTAATGGGGCTTTTTCACTGGCGGGTTCCAGTTGTATTTCTGATCATTCAGTATGTTCTGGAGAGAAAACGTCAATGTTTTTTTGAGCCATTGTCAGTCAAACAGGTTCAAGGTGAAATACGGTAATGGTATACATGGTTAGTACATGAGAAATATGACTCATGACTGGGACACCTGTGAACAGAAAAATCATCTTCTGTCTGTATCTGGAGAAGAGTTCAAGTGGTGAATATTTCTAGGAAGCACAGTCCACTGTGGAACAGTAGTACTGTCCATGTTTGTTCTTGGGATAGCACTGTCAAAACATCATTCTGTTATATTGTAACGTCACTGTCTCAAGGTTCGTCACATCATTTTGTGCTGTTGTCACAAGTGGATATATGGTATCAACAATGTTGTTGAATAATTTGGGATCATGTCAAGCTGCTGATCATTGATTTCTTGTCCATTCCATCAATGGTGGTTGACAATTTCAGTCTGAACAGTCTGTCATTAAGGTTATCTTCAGTATTATGTGAAACCGACTTGTTCTCATTCCCAAGCCATATGAAGTTTTGTCTTCGTCCAAAGTGATCGAGTCATTCAGGCAACATCATCAGTTTTTTGGGCATCAGTCTGTGATAACTTTGTTGTTTGTGAACCATTATCATATATCCCATACATCCAATGGTCATCTTGTTCTGTGTCAAGTAAACAGAGTGGTGAGAACAGTTTGTCTGCAACCAATGTTCTGCCTTTCGCAACAAATGCATCATCTTCATCAAGGCAACAGTTCAGTTTCAAGGTGTCAGAGCGTACCGACAGATCCATATACGCTACATTGTATCTGCTGAAAAAAAAAAGAAAAAAAAAAAGCAGCAGATGCCACACCTTCCCATGTACGCAGTGATTAGGCCTTTAGAGACACTATAGAGTGTATGGTTGAACGCCACACGAGTTCACATTTTCTTAATCACCAGTGCATTTTGTTCCAGTCTGCAATCAGAACAATATCTGATGTTCATGGTTTCTGCACTTTGTAATGGTTCAGAGAATGGGTATGTATGAACAGGCTCATGCAGTAAAAAAAACTTCAGTTCGTCATCAGTGCTGTTTCACCTGGTTGCAACATCAAATGAGTCCAGTATAATAGTCCGAGTCATGAAAATGAGTTATTCAGAACAAGGTCAAACCAGCAAAATTGGGAATATTTGTTTCTCATACCTTAATTCACCTGCCTGAGAAATGATGGAAAATGCTAAGCAGGAAACCATGGCTTGAACTTGTGTGCATTTGCTTTTTTTGTTGTTATTAAAGGTCGCAGTGTTTCCAAATTGTGTTTATTGCAAAATTTTTAATGCTCATGTTTTGTTGTTGTTGATTTTCAAGTAAAAAGACATTTCCATGCCACCAAGCTTAAGTCTGGCTGGCTTCGCAGTCAATACTTTTTAAAATGAAAATGCGTTGAATTATACCTGAACCGTAGTTTATAACTTCTATGTTAGAACATCAGGTCCAAAAAATGAAAACTAGCTTAACAAAAATGACTATCAAGCATCTGATTATTTCTTTCATTCAGTCATCTTCTTCGTTACTTCATTTCAAGAATAAGGCCTCACAGGTATGGATCTTGACGAAGTGAACACCTATGTTTTGACTTCTGACGTTGAGGTCCAGTACTGTGAACCTGTCATACATTTTGTACCCGACAGTTTCTCTCCAAAGAAACGTCAGGAGTTATTATTTGCACATGAGTCATAGGAAAAAGTCTATCGTACTAACGTAGTCTCTTGAGATTCTGGTAAGTATGATTATTCAAACCTTGCCAGTTGAATAGTTCATCAAACCAACATCTCACACGTTAAACACTTCATCAATCCCACAAGTGTGAGTGTCAAAACTCCCGTGGGAGTCATGACCTGTGATGAGCATTCTGTACAACGCAAGTCTGGTAAGTGTGTTCATCAAGTCTCACTGAAACACTGTCAGTTCCTTGGTGTCGTCAACAGCCGTCTGGCATTGACACCTTAATAATTGTGACGTGGGTCCAAGTGCCAACTTGGAATTTGTGCCGAATGAGGCAGCAGCCTTTTGATCAATGATCATTGTACACGAATCAATGCCAACACTTATGGCAATTCAACAATTATCATTGCACATGAATCAATGTCGGTATCGTGATTCGACCTGTCCAATCTGATTGTCAACAGCATCAGCTGACCACAAGGGCCATCCCAAACCTGTTTGCATGGGAGCACTGGGGACTGGTCAATCAGTTAATGGTTCTGGTTGGTCAGTCAAGGGTTAAATTGGTTCATTATTAATCCACCATGGTTCATTATTAAGTCCACCTGTAAGTCCACCAATGAAACAGGTATACATATGGGCTTCCCCGTCTTCCCTTCAAAACCAACGCTCTCCAAAATCTGAACGTACAGAATCGTCATGCACACACAGTCTCCAGCCACAAGCTGATGAGGGAATTATGAAAACAGCTTAAGGTGTAAAGCGAAAAGGCCTGGCCAATAAACTCGGTGAGAGAATGCCGCGAAAGTGAAGGCTAGGAGACACAAAGCACTACCTCTAGTGAATTGGTTAGAATTGCAACTGTTGGCGGATGCTCTAGTTTTTCCCTCCCCCCTAACCCTCCTACACCCTTACCTCAAAGCAGAAGTCTTCTGACGATCCTGAATAATGCAAACAATCCTACACATTCTGAACTTGTTCTGTCTCTTGATTGTATTAATTTTGATGTTCTCACAATAATTCAGTTTGAAATGAATGTCAATACGCATCCAACATTTTCATCGACACAGTACAACATACATTTACTCCGTTTTTCCCTCCGTGAGAAGCTGGGATGTCACTCATATTGAAAAGCAGTATTGGAAGCTCTCTTGTTAGTTGACCGTACCTACAGCCCTGAAATGGCCCTGGTGGTCGGCTGGGCTACAAACCAAGTGACTGACCTGACCTACCTCTAGTGACACGTCTCGGTCTGTACTCCTTCAGACAAAAACCTGGCAGAGAAACAAGAGCAGAGGGAAACAACTCCGACAGAAGAACATAATCTTTCACAGTCAGTTACATTCTACTTCTTCGTCCTCGCTTTTGTGTGGGGGTAATTGCGAGACAGAGTACAGACCAAAACATATTGAATTGTGAGCTTTTCACTTCCACTCTGTGATCTATGCCGACTTCACACACTCTCAATGACAGAAGCGATACGGTGACGATCAGAACTGAGCAAGAAATTACTCTCTTTATATTTTCTCTTCCCCCCACCCCCCCAAAATCCCTTTACTGCTGAATATGATCAGTTCAAAACCAGAAAACATTTTGTAAAATAAAAATCTTTCATGCAGATAGTTACACGTTTATTACCTAACAATATCATAAAATCCATCAAAACACACTATCATAAAATCCATCAAAACCCAAATGGTTCTCAATCATCACCAGAAATACAAGTGATGCTTGGTCTCAGTCCTGTCGTTTCTAGCCCAGCCAACCACAAAGGGCCATCAGTCCTCCACTCAGAAGTCAGTATAAAACATGGTCTTTTTCAGTAACTCAGTCCTTCCAAGTGAGAGGTGAGGTACGGAGAGCTCCTGACTGCGGTGAAATGATAACAGAGGTGACTGTGACAAAAATAAATTTTCCAATTGGAGACAAAAGGTGCGTGTCACTGCTTCTGTCATGCAGCGTGCAGGAACTCACCGTCGTCTGACTTCCTTCTGAGCTTTAACGTTATCTTTGTTCCACAGAAAACATCGCACAGTAAGAGAGAACAGTTTTATGCTGGTCAGCAACTACAACAAAACGAGGCATTTAACCTCCTCTTATTTTTTCCCAGCAACCAGCAAATTATTTCCAATTCCAATACAAAACCACTGCTGCCTTCGTTAACAAAATTAAAACAAAAAACCCAGCAACAACAACAACAACAATTAATCATCAACATTCACGCTGAAGGAGACAAATAAACAATGACAAAACGAGTACAACAGCAAAAATGAATCTCATGAACAGAAAACTTGAGTCATTGAGGTTGAACACAGGCAAAAGCACTTTCCTGCAACAAAAACCTCCCAAACCTGAGAACTGAAATCTAGCCAGTGATAAAGGAGGAACACATGATTGCATATCAAACCAAAAAAATTATAAATAAAACCCAAAGAAATTGACTCGGCTCTATGTTGGAAAACAAGGAAAAAAGAACCCAACAAAAGAGGACTAACTGCAGGCAGTATCAACAAAAGAAAAGGGTTACCAAAACCCAGTAAGATTAAGCGCTACCAGGCCTGACTCTACTTCAGATCATGTAGACCAATCAAGCCTCTCAGGACTAGGAATGGGCATGACAAACACATTTCTGTGGACAACACTGAGGCGGTGTGTAATCCCTTCAGACACAGACGTTAACATTTTGTTAGTCATACTCGCTCTTCTACACGCAATCAAATAAAAGCAACCCTTTTCTAACTGATATTTATATCAATTTTATTCATATTTTGATAATAGAGGTTGTCTTTTGGTGGAAAGAGTTTTCTCTGAAACATCAGTTTCAGACGAAGCCCCATCCATGTGCCGTTCTGGATAATAATAAATAGACCGGAGGTTGCTGTTTTTCACAGGCATGATGTGTACTTTCGCCAAATTGTGCTCGACATCAAAATATTTCAGCAGTTAAACAGTAATAATAAAGCTATCAACAGAAAGAAGGGAAACAACAATGAAACTCGGAGGATAAGTCCTCTTTGTGATACATAATTCAGGTCTGTCCACTGTTGCAGTCAAGTAATATTTGCGGTTCATAAGGTGACTTTCAAGAAGAATTTTTGGGTATTATGCTGCAAGTAAAACAGTATAATAAACCTAAGAAGTGAAACATACAGTAAACAAACACAATAATAAATATATAACAAAAGCCTGCGTCAAATCAGAATTACCACAATACCAACTCAAACAAATCACATCAACACCAACTTCACAGATCAACATAAGCAGCAACATCAAAGCACCTGACACAAACGGTCTCCAAAAAATGCCCGAAAGTTCTTGTCAAATCACTCATGACACATGCTCAATTTAAGTCGAGAAATTTCTGCTGTTTTGTAGTGACATCGCCGTCACATTCTTTTACCAAGCCTCCAGCAATCGATTCCAGAAAAATCAGAATTACACAGGTGATACCTGGATTTTTTTTCCACACAGGTACATAGTGACTACTGATCCACAATACAAGAGAGAGGAAAGTGGTCATGGAAGCTGTTGTTAACAGAAACCATTTCTAAATGAAGTTTCTGGGGAGCATAATATTTCTTAAACTGTCTGCAGATCATCATCTGTTGATGGAATCAAGAATACAGTGACTTAAGAAGGCTGTGGAATCTTCAGGAATCACTTTTGTATATCACACTCAAGGTTTTTAACTGACTGATCAGCTTCAATGTCGTAAAAATATTCAGTTGCGAAGTTTTCTGTTCTCTCTCTTTTGGCCTTACTATTCTTTGTATTTCTTAGGTCTGAATCAAAGACAAGTGTCTCTCTTTTGGTCTTTCTGTTCTTTATATTTCTTAGGTCTGGATCAACAAGCTGTATTTTGTTGCAACGATTGCGTTATCGTATGCTCTTCGGAAAGCACTGTCATCTGTAATGCTGGAAGCGAACTCAGAAATTCAAAAATGAACAAAACATATGCATGTACATTATGTACAAAACATGATAACGTCAATGACACAACAAAGTATGACCTGACCAAAAAAACAAACAACAAAAAAAAGGGTGAAATTCTCTACAGATCCTTCAGCATGACGAGGTTCACATAATGTTCTTTATAAGCCAGTCAGAAACTTCGGTAAGAAAAAGAAGTACATGCTGAGCTATTCCCTCTTCCCCTAGTATGGAACAAAACACACACACACATACACGCATACAAAACAATTTAACAAAAACACACACACAAACAAATCAGAAACAATGCAACAAACAAATACACAAACAAACAATTCAACAAACAACACAAACACACACAAACAAACAAAACAAACAACAACAAAGGCCAACATGTGATTAACTGAGCAATTCATCACCAATGAAACCATCATGTCAATCTGAAAAACATGACAATACTTCACAAACTAACACAACAACAACAATCAACATTCCAAGCACTCCCTTCTTCTTTCCAAACTAATGGCAAAATGTAAAACCTATATTTAAGTAACTTTCTTTTCCCCCTTTACAAACAAATATCCTTGCTTAAAGATAACTGTTAATAAAAGAACATACATGAAACATTACTGGACAATTATCACCCATTATATATATATCTTAAACCCCTGACCGGGCTAAAATTGCCTGGTTTTACTTTCAGAAAACAGTATCTATCATTTTAGTTAAACCACTAATACAATAAAAGTATATCCATGAGCACTTACACACATACATGAAGTCAGTGTAACAAACACAAATCTTCAACTGAGTAAAACACAACATCTTCATTTGACTATTTATGTAAATGAGCGTCAAAATACTGCCAACAGTTTAACACAAATACGTTAATACAGAAACAGTTCAACACAAATACCTTAATACAGAAATAAACATAAATAACAAAAGCAACACTCTCTCCTCCATATCCACAAATGTTATAACTGTAACAGAGTGGGAGAAAATTCCACGCTAGCTTGTTAACATTTACTATTCTGCGGATGATGATTCCTCAAATATTATGTTAATGACTGACTTCATCTCCTTGGGGCTCAATGCACTGAACTGTCACCTGTCTATCATCCTGCCAACGGCAGTCTTTATCTCATGCAACTTTGACCTGACAAGTCTATTTCTTATCATTATGTTAATCACTGTCTCCATTCCAAGTTGTTCTGTTCAATGCTTATCATCTGTTAAATGTTTCATAGGTAAAATGTTTATTATCACTGATTAATTGTTTACCTAAGTGTTTATAATTTGTTAACAGTTGTTGTTTTTTTCATTTTTAGATGATTATCATTTCAACAACAACCAACTTCATCTCCTGAAAGCTATAAGTCTGGTCTGTTATGTTATTTGTAACATGTTTACTATCATCATGACCAAGCCCAATCCCTACAGGCTTTGAATTTTTTTTTTAATTTAAAGTCAAACGTTTTCTACTTCTGCTGCTGGAAAACAACATCTCCCTGCGGAATGAACCAAATAAATGACTATAAATCAACAAGCCATGTAACAAAGGTAAGCATATTGGCCAGTAGGAATAAAATCAATAAATAATATCAATTAATAACACAACAACAATACTGACAACAAAATGACAAGAGAGAACACACTTAGAGAACACACTTTTGAGCTCCTCAATACCAGTGAACCAGTTCAGAACCCTCTGCTTTTGCCAGTTTCAGTTTCAGTAGCTCAAGGAGGCGTCACTGCGTTTGGACAAATCCATATACACTACACCACATCTGCCAAGCAGATGCCTTACCAGCAGCGTAACCCAACGCGCTTAGTCAGGCCTTGAGAAAATTTTTAAAAAGTGAATAATAATAGATAAGCTTACATAAATAAATAAATAAATAATAATTATAATATAAAAAAGGTAGTAGTAATAATTTTGCCAGCATTTGTTAATCTCAATCAAATATTTGATGCCCCATGATTCGGGAGAAACGAACAAAACCAACAACAACAAAAAAGTTTTCCTTTCCTCCTCAACTTAAAAAAAAAGGATTCAGTCCAATCAAAGCATGCTTTTTTCATTAAGAAATTACAACTTTTACAAATTTATATATATACATATATATATACAAGTTTCTGTGCTGTGATTCTATGACCTTGAACTTTTGTCTCTCCATACCGCCCCCCCCTACCCTCCCACCACAAAAAGAAGGGGGAAAACCCTGAAAAGAATGGAAAGTCACACTAACATCAGCAAGCAAACCAACCAACCAAAAAAAAAAAAACCCAAAAAAACTTGTACACCATTTCTTCTTCCATGTTACTACAACAAGTCTATAAAAAAGTCTACTTATAACAAAACTAAAAAAGAAAGAACACCAGATTTTTTCACACATCAGATAGCATGCACATCAGACCTAAAGCAATATGAAAGGTACAAACAAGTCGTAGAAAAAAAAAAAAGGGAAGTAATGTGTATATGTATAAGTGTATGAAGAAGGCTGCATACAGCACTTGAGTAGTACGTCAGTCCGTCCAATGATACTGAGGCGAACACACATCCTGCATGGCGATTGGTCAGTCAGGATGGGGGGAGTGGGGGGGGAGGGGGAGGAGGGAAGGGGGGGGGAGGGGTCCGAGTCAACAAGCGCCGTCGTCTTTACTTGGCCTGCTGCAGTTTCATGGACTGAAAAGAAAAAAATAAAATAATAAAATAAAAATCAATTGAATATCGTTATCTAAACCAGACACAGAAAATTTAACACAATATGAGTTAAAATAAATGCATTGTTGGCAGTGACTTATACTTGGAATGCAAAGAAGTTTGTTGCCAAAGTCCTTTACCAATGTATGAGTCTTAATACCAAAACAAGGTAAAAAGAACCATTCTACCACCTCCCTGCTTGTCATGAAGTTGGTGTCCATTGCAGATGTTATAAAACCTTAGAATTTATTCATCTTCTGTATGCTTTTCATTATGTATAAATACATGCATGCAATTCACATCTTAGCAAACACGTAAACAAATCTGCAATATCAATCAGGTACATTTCACCATATACAACAAAATGTCCATAAATTTGTTGACAGACAGACATCACATCAGTGAATCTGAATATCTTCCTAAATAAAACAACAACAAAAAAATGTAATAATACATTAAAATGAGACAAAAGTTTTACATTTAAAAAACAAAACAAAAACAAAACAAAAACAACCAAAAACAAACAGCAAAAGCAATTCTTAACAAACATAAGAGGTTAGATTTTACATAATCAGCAAACAGAGGACCTTAAATGCTTCATGATAAGAGCACAGCACCTTTGCTCTTTTAAAATAAGACAACAGAAATTTGTTCTGAAGGTAAAAACTTTCATGGTCACTCTCTCTCTCTTTTGTACCCCCAAGCTCTTTTAAAATAAGACAACAGAAATTTGTTCTGAAGGTAAAAACTTTCATGGTCACTCTCTCTCTCTCTTGTAACCCCAAGCTCTTTTAAAATAAGACAACAGAAATTTGTTCTGAAGGTAAAAACTTTCATGGTCACTCTCTCTCTCTTTTGTACCCCCAAGCTCTTTTAAAATAAGACAACAGAAATTTGTTCTGAAGGTAAAAACTTTCATGGTCACTCTCTCTCTCTTTAGTACCCCCAAGCTCTTTTAAAATAAGACAACAGAAATTTGTTCTGAAGGTAAAAACTTTCATGGTCACTCTCTCTCTCTCTTTTGTACCCCCAAGCTCTTTTAAAATAAGACAGAAATTTGTTCTGAAGGTAAAAACTTTCATGGTCACTCTCTCTCTCTTTTGTACCCCCAAGCTCTTTTAAAATAAGACAACAGAAATTTGTTCTGAAGGTAAAAACTTTCATGGTCACTCTCTCTCTCTCTTTTGTAACCCCAAGCTCTTTTAAAATAAGACAACAGAAATGTGTTCTGAAGGTAAAAACTTTCATGGTCACTCTCTCTCTTTTGTACCCCCCACTGCCCACTTCCACTCTCTTCCCCTACCCCCAGGCCTTTCTTCTTTCAGCCAAAAGGACATCAGGAATTGTACTGCACATTTTTCTTATTGGAATGCATTGCATCGTATCGTATTGCATCGTACTGCATTGTATTGCATTGCGTTGCGTTGCGTTACCCTTTGTTACAACAGATAATGTTTGTGTCAAATTCGGGCCATTCTTCATGGCAAGCGTATGTAGCTACAGTACAGCGACACCATTCTTTTTCTTCCTTTTTTCCTGTCTGAAAGTGTATTTGTTTCACCATCGAAGTGTATTTTTCAGCAAAAGTAACGGTCGTGTTGCCCTGAGTTCTTTTACCTGTGCCAAGCGCATGCCATACACGGGACCTTGGTTTATCACCTCATCCAAATAGCTAGCATACAGACCAACTCTTAAGGTTCAGTGGAGGGAGAGAAAATACTACCGAGTGCGGGATTCGATCCCGTGCACTCAAGATTATCCTGCTTCCAGGGCAGACGTCTGGCCACCAGACCACCACTCCACCTGCTGTCCAAGGGAAAGCACTGTTCTCCCTCCATCCCTCTCTCACCCCCTCCCCTGACCCCAAGTTACCTTGGCAATGTTGATGCCGGTCAGGTTCTCCACCACAGAGGGCAGTTTCTCCATGATGGACATCACCTCGGAAGTCAGTTTGTGGGCGCCCACGTCGCCCTTGCCGCTGGACACCATGGTGATCTTCTTGGTGTTGGTCAGTGGCTGGGCGATCTCCGCGGCAACCTGGAAACCAGGAACGCAAACGTAAAGAACATGAGCAGCCAGAACGTGTGCGTGCACTCACGCACATTCACACACACAGAACACAAATTATGAAACAGTACAAGCCATTACGCACACGCTTGTGCGCATCAACACACATAGAACACAGAGCATGATCAAGTACAAGCCAGCGGGTGTGCGACTCGCACACAATAACAAATACAGATCACAAAGTATTGAACAGTGCAAGCCAACCAGAATGTGTGTACACTCATGCACATCAACACACACAGAACACAAAGTATAAAACAGTACAACCCATCCCACATACTCCCACACAACACACCCTCACCACCCATCCCCTCTCTGCACACACACCCATCCATCCCCTACACACACACCACCCATCCACCCCCTACACACCCTCACACAACCACCCCCTACACACACACACACCACCCATCCACCCCCTACACACCCTCACACACACACACCACCAGGGGTGCAAGTGGAAAAAAGTGGCAAGACTGAAGTCCGGTCTTCTATGATTTTCCGTCCTAGGCGATTTTTTTCTCTCGGTAAAATACAGAGTTTCAGGGCTAAGTAACAGTGTGTGTGTGTGTGCCTCTCTCTCTCTCTCTCTCTCACACACACACACACACACACACACACACACATTCTCTCTGTTCTCGCTTTCCAACGAACAGTCCCATCCGGCTTCCAGCGGCAAAAATGGGAGTCGTACACAGCGCGCGCGGCCAGACACAGCTGGCGCTGGCTTCAGTTTAGCTAAGCACTGGTCAACCAGTCAAGAGAGTTCCATCTTCCGGTGAATAGTTCAGTATTCAAGTTCCGACCAAAACTTTCCCGGACCAAAAGCATAGGGACAAAAAAAAAAAAAAAAAAAAAAAAAAAATCGAAATTTCATCAAGACGGAAATCCGTATGAGACGGAACCACTTGCACCCCTGCACCACCCATCCACCCCCTACACACACACACACACACCACCCATCCACCCCCTACACACACACCACCCATCCACCCCCTACACACACACACACACCACCCATCCACCCCCTACACCCCCTCCCACACCTGACCTTGGGCAGAGTCTCCAGCACCATGTCCACCATGGCGGCATCCTGGTAGTCCTTCCAGGCGTCGGCCTTCTTGGCCATCTGCTCGGCCTCTGCATGGGCCTTGGCCTCAATGGCGAATGCCTCGGCCTCTCCCTTCACCTGCAGCAAGAATAATAATAATAATAATAATAATAATTAGTATCTATATAGCGACAGGCACAATAGCCGAGTGGTTAAAGCGTTGGACCCTCAATCTGAGGGTCCCGGGTTCGAATCGCGATGGCGCGTGGTGGGTAAAGGGTGGAGATTTTTCCAATCTCCCAGGTCAACATTATGTGCAGACCTGCTCAGCCACCGATATTTTCTCCCCCTCCACTAGACCTTGAGTGGTGGTCTGGACGCTAGTCATTCGGATGAGATGATAAACCGAGGTCCCACGTGCAGCATGCACTTAGCGCACGTAAAAGAACCCACGGCAACAAAAGGATTGTTCCTGGCAAAATTCTGTAGAAAAATCCACATCGATAGGAAAAGCAAATAAAACCGCACGCAGGAAAAAATACAAAAAAAAATTGGGTGGCGCTGTAGTGTAGTGACGTGCTCTCCCTGGGGAGAGCAGCCCGAATTTCACACAGAGAATCTGTTGTGATAAAAAGAAATACAAATACAAAGTAGAAGAAAGTCAGGAACGATCAAAGGAGAGCAGAGAGCGCGACGAAGTGCACACAACAAAACATCGAATAAAACATCACAAACAGACACAAACAATGTAAGATATATGAATCCCGAGACGAAAACGTCCCAGAGAGCCGCAACAAACAACAAACATGCATGAAAATGATATTTCTAATGCATAAAAGGTTGGCAAAGACAGCGCAAATTGATAATGTCACTTATCTGAAAAATGGTGGCCATTTTTGTGTATAGTGCATGAAGTAAGCATAACAGGTTGAATATAATGTGTGCCATTTGCCTTCCAGATTCTTTTTCATAGTTCACAGTAAACATATATATATTTAATTTTTATTTTATTTATTATTATTTTTTTGTACGCTTATAGTTGACTTCATCAAGTTTTTGCGCCTTATACATATTATTATTAATAGTAGTAGTTCTTTTTTTTTTTCTCAAGGCCTGACTGAGCGTGTTGGGTTACGCTGCTGGTCAGGCATCTGCTTGGCAGATGTGGTGTAGCGTATATGGATTTGTCCGAACCCAGTGACGCCTCCTTGAGCTACTGAAACTGAAACTCACAGTAAACAGGGCTAAATGGATCAAACCTTGCTTGCATACTGTTTTACAAAATACTCACACAGACTTGTGATGTCTTGCTTCAAATATTACCCAACCCCCCTCCCCAACCCGCATAAGAGACAGAAACATAACAAAACATTTCTCACATGGACAATGATGAAAACAAAGATGACAAAAAAGCACAATGCAGAAAAAAAAACAGCAATGAATCTGTCGTCAGGACAGTGATGATGAAACTATTACACTTGAAAAACACAGTGACAAATATGGGGGGGGGGTTGGGGGGGGAACACCACCATCACAACCTTACCTGAATGGCTTCCGCATCAGCCTCTGCTTCCATCACCACCCTCTGTCTGTTGACAATAAAGTTAAATAATATGAAACACTGTTCCCCCCCGAAAACGGAGTATGGCTGCCTACAAGGCGGAGTAAAAATGGTCATACACGTAAAAGCCCACTAGTGTACATAGAAGTTGCAGCCCCTAACGAAGAAGAAGGAGAAGAAGAAGAAACACTGTTTCACATGCTATTTCCTCTATCTTTACCATTAAATTAAAAAAAAAAAAAATTTTCTCAACCCTTTGCCTGTTAAACTGTGGTGAAATGAAATGTGTGACATGAATCTGAAATGCATTTACTGCTACTGAGTGGTTTTAAAGTGGTGTCATTCATTTTGCTGATCAAAAGTAATGCAGATCCAAGGATGTCTGAATAGATCAGGGTGACTGACATCCTGACCTGTAAGCTCTGCCTTATGTCAGTGAGGTGACAGCGCTTCACTGACATCCTGACCTGTAAGCTCTGCCTTATGTCATTGAGGTGACAGCGCTTCACTGACATCCTGACCTGTAAGCTCTGCCTTATGTCATTGAGGTGACAGCGCTTCACTGACATCCTGACCTGTAAGCTCTGCCTTATGTCAGTGAGGTGACAGCGCTTCACCGACAAGAAGACTCACCAGCAGCAATCACCAGGTGAAATACAAAGAAATTCAATATTGCATGCTAATGATAAAATGCATAATCTGAACTCAATCTATACAGTTAACCCCCCACACCCCCACCCCCACCCCCCAAAAAAAGAAGAAAAAAAGAAACAGCATTGCCTAAAATTCTCACACAAAGAAATCCATTGTGATGAGAAAGTTATAAAAAACAATATAACTCAACTTTTTCTTCTCACAGAACCAAGATCTCTCTACCTCACCCAGAAACCAATAACATAAACTAAGCAACAAACACACAAATAAAACCTATAAAAAACCAAAAAAATAAATGAATAAAACTCAACTAAAAACCAAACACAAACAAAAACCCTGTCAAAGAAAAGTGATCATACTTGTAAGCTCAAAACACACACACACACACACACACACACACAGCCCTCAACAACAGCTAAAAGTGACCATACCTGTAAGCTCAAATCCAACACACAAACAAACAAAACCTTCTACAGAAGATAAAAGAAATTCAACTTGTAAGCTGAAAACACACACACACACACACACACACACACCTCTCTACAACAGATAAAAGAAATCATACTTGTAAGCTCAAAACCAACAGAAAAAAAACCCCTATGCAAAACCTTAAAGTAATCATACCTCTATACTCAAAACAAACACTCAAAACCAACACACACACACACACACACACACACACACACACCCAAAGCCCTCCACAAAAGCTCCACAAAAAAAGCAGTGCTACATACTTGTTGGCTTCAGCCAGCTTCTCCAGACGGAACTTCTCGGCCTCGGCAGGCTTTCGCACCTGGGAGTCCAACTCCCTCTCACGGCGAACGATCTCCTGCTCCTGCACCTGGATCTGCTGAGCACGTTCAATGACCGTCACCTGCATGGACTCCTCACGGATGCGCTGCTTGGTCTTGGCGGCCTGTACAAACGCATCGTTACAGGGGTGTCTTGTTGTTTTGTTGACAGGTGTGCTGAAATGACTTTTTTTATTGTCCACCCGAAAACAGAGTATGGCTGCCTACATGGCGGGGTAAAAACGGTCATATACGTAAAAACCCACTCGTGTACATGTAAGTGAATGTGCAAGTTGCAGCCCATGAACGAAGATGAGAATGTCCACAACAGGTATCCCTCCCTCTCTCCATCCCATCCCTCACTATTAGTATTATCCTGCTTCACCACCCCTCAACACACAACACAAAGATTATAAGCCATCCACTCCACCCCCATCTGACCCCTTTCCCCACCCCAGAAGTGAGGCATCCTTCACCCCCATCTGACCCCTTTCCCCACATCCTCCACCCCCATCTGACCCCTTTCCCCACATCCTCCACCCCCATATGACCCCTTTCCCCACATCCTCCACCCCCATCTGACCCCTTTCCCCACCCCGAAAGTGAGGCATCCTCCACCCCCATCTGACCCCTTTCCCCACATCCTCCACCCCCATCTGACCCCTTTCCCCACATCCTCCACCCCATCTGACCCCTTTCCCCACATCCTCCACCCCCATCTGACCCCTTTCCCCACATCCTCCACCCCCATCTGACCCCTTTCCCCACCCTGAAAGTGAGGCATCCTCCACCCCCATCTGACCCCTTTCCCCACATCCTCCACCCCCATCTGACCCCTTTCCCCACCCCGAAAGTGAGGCATCCTCCACCCCCATCTGACCCCTTTCCCCACATCCTCTACCCCCATCTGACCCCTTTACCCACATCCTCCACCCCCATCTGACCCCTTTCCCCACATCCTCCACCCCCATCTGACCCCCATCTATGCGGAGAAAACGGAAGTAGCTACGGCCGATAACCTCCCTAAGTAGGTTACCTCCCCTGTGCATCCCTGACTAGCACCCTCTTTTTCCGGCAGCCATCTTGACTCATGATCCTATGCTCTTCATAAGTTTTTTTCATATTTCTGTGTGTCTATCGATTCTTTGACACTCATGTTTTGTATCTGATGAAGACTTGTATCAGGTCACAAACTTACTTAGCTCGTTTGGCCAATCGAGCTAAAATTATGGCGCAATCTCAATCGTAAGGGCCCTCTACCTCGGGTTCTCTCTTTCTCCTGTTGGAGCGTGGGAGCTCGACTGGACTTTCTGTTATTCTGTGGAGCTAAAGCTACACTGCCTTTCTGTCAGCAAACATGTCAACATTTTCCTTCTTTTACAGATTAATTCCTGTGTCAAATCAAACCTAATTATGGTGCTCAGTCCTTGCTGACCACTAAGGCCATTTCAAGGCTATCACCATGTTAGCATCCACTTAAAGTCAAGGGTAAAAAAAAAGTACAATAAAAACAAATCACTGCTTCAATCTTTTCACTCAAAATAGTTTTAAAATCTTCCAGAATATAAAACATTCAAATCTGATTAAAAATGTTCACTTCTTTTAATAAGTCCACAAGTGCCCATGGAGGTACATCACGATACAAAGTCTTCAGAGAATCTGCCGTGTAATGTCAATGTGTCTACGATCATGCAGATCCCAGTAGTCAATGAGCATGTGTTTCACAGTGAGAGGCTCATCGCTGGGAATACATCGAAGGGCCTCCTCCCCTTTTAACAAGTGAAAATATGTAAGAAAAGAGTGCCCAATTATTCTTGTATCTCGAACCTACCTGCGATGGGCTCAATAGCCAAGTGGTTAAAGAGTTGGACTTTCAATCTAATGGTCCTGGATTCAAATCTCAGTAACAGCGCCTGGTGAATAAAGGGTGGAGATTTTTCCGATCTCCCAGGTCAACATATATGCCTGAACCCCCTTCGTGTGTATACGCAAGCAGAAGATCAAATACACATGTTAAAGATCCTGTAATCCATGTCAGCGTTCGGTGAGTTATGGAAACACAACCGGCATGCACACCCCTAAAAACTGAGTATGGCTGCTGACACGGCGGGGTAAAAACGGTCATACATGTAAAAGCCCACTCATGTACACACGAACTTCTTCTTCTGCGTTCGTGGGCTTCAACTCCCACGTTCACTCGTATATACACGAGTGGGCTTTTTATTTGTATGACCGTTTTTACCCTGCCATGTAGGCAGCCATACTCCGCTTTCGGGGGTGTGCATGCTGGGTATGTTCTTGTTTCCATAACCCACCGAACGCTGACATGGATTACAGGATCTTTAACGTGCGTATTTCATCTTATGCTTGCGTATACACACGAAGGGGGTTCAGGCACTGGCAGGTCTGCACATATGTTGACCTGGGAGATCGTAAAAATCTCCACCCTTTACCCACCAGGTGCCGTCACCGTGATTCGAACCTGGGACCCTCAGATCGAAAGTCCAATGCTTTAACCATTCGGCTATAGCGCCCGTCATACACACGAACGAAGAAGAAGAAGAAGAACCTACCTGCAGATCGTAGGCAAGATCAGCCTGGGCCTTGGTGGTCTGGACCTCCATGTCGTACTCCGCTTTCTTCAGTTCAAAGTCACGCTGCGATTTGGCGATCTCTATGTCGTTAATGTAACGAGCCTGCATGCGCTTCTCTTCTGCGAGAGCTTCCTGTGTGGAACAGAGAGCCAAGGGTCGCAAGTGAGAGACTGTGCATCAACACATGAAGGGAGAGACTGTGCATCAACACATGAAGGGAGAGACTGTGCATCGACACATGAAGGGAGAGACTGTGCATCAACACATGAAGGGAGAGACTGTGCATCAACACATGAAGGGAGAGACTGTGCAGCAACACATGAAGGGAGAGACCTTATGACACATGAAGGGAGAGACTGTGCATCAACACATGAAGGGAGAGACTGTGCATCAACACATGAAGGGAGAGACTGTGCAGCAACACATGAAGGGAGAGGCTGTGCATCAACACATGAAGGGAGAGACTGTGCAGCAACACATGAAGGGAGAGACTGTGCATCAACACATGAAGGGAGAGGCTGTGCATCAACACATGAAGGGAGAGACTGTGCATCAACACATGAAGGGAGAGACTGTGCATCGACACATGAAGGGAGAGACTGTGCATCAACACATGAAGGGAGAGACTGTGCATCAACACATGAAGGGAGAGACTGTGCATCGACACATGAAGGGAGAGACCTTATGACACATGAAGGGAGAGACTGTGCATCGACACATGAAGGGAGAGACTGTGCATCAACACATGAAGGGAGAGACTGTGCATCAACACATGAAGGGAGAGACTGTGCATCGACACATGAAGGGAGAGACCTTATGACACATGAAGGGAGAGACTGTGCATCGACACATGAAGGGAGAGACTGTGCATCGACACATGAAGGGAGAGACTGTGCATCAACACATGAAGGGAGAGGCTGTGCATCGACACATGAAGGGAGAGACCTTATGACACATGAAGTGAGAGACTGTGCATCGACACATGAAGGGAGAGACCTTATGACACATGAAGGGAGAAACCTTATGACACATGAAGTGAGAGACTGTGCATCAACACATGAAGGGAGAGACTGTGCATCGACACATGAAGGGAGAGACTGTGCATCAACACATGAAGGGAGAGACTGTGCATCAACACATGAAGGGAGAGTGAAGGGAGAGACAGTGCATCGACACATGAAGGGAGAGACTGTGCATCGACACATGAAGGGAGAGACTGTGCATCAACACATGAAGGGAGAGACTGTGCATCAACACATGAAGGGAGAGTGAAGGGAGAGACAGTGCATCGACACATGAAGGGAGAGACTGTGCATCAACACATGAAGGGAGAGTGAAGGGAGAGACTGTGCAGCAACACATGAAGGGAGAGACTGTGCATCAACACATGAAGGGAGAGTGAAGGGAGAGACTGTGCATCAACACATGAAGGGAGAGACTGTGCATCGACACATGAAGGGAGAGACTGTGCATCGACACATGAAGGGAGAGACTGTGCAGCAACACATGAAGGGAGAGACTGTGCAGCAACACATGAAGGGAGAGACTGTGCATCGACACATGAAGGGAGAGACCTTATGACACATGAAGGGAGAGACTGTGCATCAACACATGAAGGGAGAGACTGTGCAGCAACACATGAAGGGAGAGACCTTATGACACATGAAGGGAGAGGCTGTGCATCAACACATGAAGGGAGAGACTGTGCAGCAACACATGAAGGGAGAGACTGTGCAGCAACACAAAGGGAGAGACTGTGCATCGACGCATGAAGGGAGAGACCTTACAACACTGTTTCTTTCAGCATGCAATTTTACTTGTTTGATAAAAGGTGTGTTGGGTTGTTGTTGTTTTTGTTTTTTTGCTTTTGTTTTTGACATTCTAAACTGGCGTTATAAATTAGTGTATGTTTCTTCAAAACAAGTTCATTCTGTACATCTTTTTTTTTTCCTTTACCAGAAATGTAATTGCATAAATGTTTATTCAAGATCTGTTATTTCTGCATGAGTTTGTTGGTTTTTGTTGTTGGATGTGGTGGTGGTAGTTGTTGGTAGTGTTGTTGTTTTTTTGTATTTCTTGGTTGTTGTTGTTTTTTCTTTGTGTGTGTGTATGGGGAGGTAAATCTAATCAGAGATACAGTTTTGTAAAAGTTTCTGCAAGAGCAATAACTGATTATTCTGCACAAGATAGGTTGGTTTGTTTTTTTTATATCTGTGACAAATCTCTTTGCACACCATGAGCGATAAGAACCACTACCTACTGTTCTCTTCCTATGACAATTTTCACATCTATTACCACTAGATGAGGACAAACATTACCAGCAATAGTTGGAACATCACTTAAGATGCAACTGTGCTAACAATCATTCAAATGCTAACAATGTTATGAGTTTTCATTTTACTGGTTAAAAAAAAGACGATATCACTGTATGTAATCAAGTTTGAAAAATGAAAAAAAAACCCAGAAAGAATAAATAAGTCAACAAAATGAAGGGTAGTAACAATGAATCACTGAACTACCAGCTTCTGATATAACTATGGTGTTACAAAACACATCATGAGCAAAACTAATGAATACGATTCATATATACACACCTTTTTGGGTGAAGGTAAATGTTATGTTAGTGCTATATTTCATATGGATGAATGCTAATGCAAGATGGACGTGCACAAAAGCATTGTATCACATCACTCACACACACACACAAACATTCACATACACACAAATACACACTCACACACCCATATACCGCTGAAAGGGGAGAAAGATGAATACATTGAAAGTAAATAACTTCCAGTATGGTTAAGTGGAAATATACATTTCTGATTAATCACTAGCAAAGTGCACCTCTTGAATAATGTCTTTCTTTTTAATCAAAGAAAATGACACTATGCCCTCAAAGTCAAAAAGCATCTTCTAAAAATAATGATGGCGATTAAAAGACAAACCCCTTAAATATGGCTATATGGGTTAAGAACAAACAAGCATGCTGAAAAAAGAAAAAGAAAAAAGAAAGAAAGAAAAAAAGACACACACACACACACACAAAAGACAACTACAATAAGACAAAAAAATCACACACACAGACCAAAAACAAACAACCCCCCCCAAAAAAAAATAACCACAAAAACACACAATCACCACAATTTTTTTGTCCCCCCCCCCTCGCTCCCCTGCCCCCAACCCCCCCCCCTCCGCCCCCACCTGATTAGTTGAGAATTTAAATTCTCAACATTATAACACTGCAAAGTTCTTTCTTCAAACATACATACATTTTTTTTAATCCACAATGAATGAATAGAATAAACAGATAAATAAATAAATAAATGAAAAGACAATGAATATAAAAAAAAATGCCACAACTTATATCACCTTGATGCCAGCATCCCTCCTGGCCTCGGCCTCACCAATGCGGGCGTCACGCTTCACCTGTGCCGTTCGTCCCATGCCCAGTGACTTCAGGTAGCCCTACAGTGCGTCAAGGGGCAGAACACACAGGGAAAAAAACATGGTTTGCAGGTTACGTCAAAAAGCTGTTACGTATCTGGGCTGGGCTGCATCAGCTGTCTTAGCAGCTTTAAGTTTGCTTAGTGTTAAGAACGCTTGTAACTACATGCTGATTACGTCGGCTAAGACACCTTCAACCCAGCCCATGGGTTAGATGGGACAAAAGGTGGACTGTGTGTGACGCTTTGTGACACAGAAGTTCTCAAATGAAGGAGAATAAATCTGATATCCAGTGAATATACATCAATAAATTATTATCATTATCATTACATTTTCATTACTTTTATTTTATTATCAATATCTTATTGTTTTATTTTGAAATACTTTTTTTTTTAATCCACAGTACGTATATTCAAAAATTTTCTGCCTGCTGTCAGAAAACAAACCTATTTTCTGTTATCAAGTTTCTTTTGTGTGAGTAAACAGTTCAACTGAGGGAAAAAAGAAAAAGAAAACCCCGAAAACAAAAATATCCAAAAATGTGGACCAATACCAATCTTGGTTTTGTTTTGTTTTTTCAAGAAAATGGTTCAGTAATTTACCTAAAAGCAACACTTTCCTCATGTCGCTTTTTAAAAAAATTCACAATAAGGTTCTGTGTCCATAACTTTTGCTGTTGCTGTTGTATGGTCTCATTTCAGTGACACAAAAATACGCTACACACAGTCCCACCACACGCCAAAAAGAATTATTCAGAAGTATTTCTAAATACAGTCAAAGCGTACAATAAAGGCAACATGTTATATCAGTTCAGCATAAGCTAAGTACACCGCTAGGGACACAGGTCTAGGACACCCGAGGGCAGATGTCGTGTCCTTCACCTTGATACCAGCATCACGACGAGCTTCTGCTTCCCCGATGCGGGCATCTCTGCGCACTTCCTCTGTTCTCTTCTTGCCTAAAGCTTGCAGGTAGCCCTGGAACCATCCTCTGTCATCTGCTTGTCTTCATCTACAGACTTTTATGTGTAGTTTGGAGCCTCGGTGCTTTCGCTTGTCAGTTGAAAGTTGAGCCTTCTTAAACTGTGAGACTGCATATTGCTGCATGTGTATTGTGAATCTATGTGTCTTGTATGTTTGTCTGCATATTTATGTGTGTGTATTTGCATGCTTTTGTCAGTGTGTGTGCATGTGTTGGTATTTATATAAAACATAAATTTCTTTAAAGAATGAAGTCTTTGTTTGTTGGAAAAAAAGAAAGAAAAAAAGAGACAATTTTACACAGACACACACACACAAAGCATGCCTCAAACTATCTAACAATTGAACTGCTGAGAGCAATGTTTCATAGAAACACTGCAGCTATTGAGATTCAATGTTTTGTATTGTACATACTGTATTGTATACATTGCATTATTCTTTTTGAAACAACAGATTTCTCTGCGTGAAATTCAGGCTGCTCTCCCCAGGGAGACCACATGCTACATAATGGCACCAGCCCTTTTTTTTCCACTTGCAGGTATATCTATTTTCCTATCAAAGTGGATTTTTCTACATAATTGTGCCATGGGTTCTTTTACATGCGCGAGGTGCACACTGCACACAGGACCTTGGCTCACTGTCTCATTCAAATCACTAATACCCAGACCACCACTCATGGTCAAGTGGAGGAGGGATGTAAAAAATCCTGGTTTGTACATGGGACTCAAACCATTGGACACTCACTTCTCATGGACACTCACTACTCATGGACACTCACTATGGACACTCACTACTCATGGACACTCACTATGGACACTCACTACTCATGGACACTCACTATGGACACTCACTACTCATGGACACTCACTACTACTCATGGACACTCACTACTCATGGACGCTCACTACTCATAGACATCACTTCACTACTCATGGACGCTCACTACTCATGGACGCTCACTACTCATGGACATCACTTCACTACTCATGGACACTCACTACTCATGGACATCACTTCACTACTCATGGACACTCACTACTCATGGACGCTCACTACTCATGGACATCACTTCACTACTCATGGACACTCACTACTCATGGACATCACTAGATGACATAGTACCACTAAGCCACCACTCCACTATTAATTCTGTTGCTGAGGATAATATTTCACAGAAACGCCGCAGCCACTTTGAGATGCAAAGTATTGTATTGTATTGTATTGTAGTGTAGTGTAGTGTACTGTATTGTAGTGTAGTGTAGTGTAGTGTAGTGTACTGCAGTGTAGTGTACTACACTGCACTGCACTGCACTGAGCAGTACTGAACTGTATTACTCTTTTAGTCACAACAGATTTCTTTGTGTGAAATTCAGGCTGCTCTCCCCAGGGAGAGAACATCACTACAGTGCAGCATAAGATTTTCTGCCCCCACTTGCACATGTAATTGTTTTCCAATCAAAGTGGACTTTTCTACACAATTCTGCCAGGGATAAAACCCATTTGTTGCCATGGGTTCTTTTACATGCAGTAAGTGCATGCTGCACATGGGACCCTGGTTTATTGCCTAAGCAGAACCTCCCCAACTGACCTCCTCATCCCTGATGTCCTTGAGAGTGTAGCTGACCACGTAGATGCCCATGTTGACCAGGTCAGATGAGGCCACTTCAAACACTGCTTTGGAGAACTTCTTGCGGTCCTTGTAGATCTCCTGCAATAGTGATAATAATAATAATAGTTACAATAATAACAATAACAAGAGAGGCAAGGCCTTCAAGACTCACTTTTGATACACTTAAAAAAAAAAAAATCTAATCATTAAAATGTGTTCTGTATTTGTTATTATAAAGCTTTGCGTTAAAAAAAAAAAAAAAAAAAAAAAAAAAAAAAGTCCTAACCAGATTCGAACCCCACGTGTTTGGGTGAGAAGAAACTGCCTTATCCATTACATTATCGTGGCTCCTTAACTGACATCGACTTAACTGCTCGACGCCATGCTGACAAAACAGCACTGGCGCCTTGCACATGCGCAGGAACTGTTTTCCAGTTAAAAAACATGGATTGGAGTATGGACCCAGCAAGCAGATTCAGTTTTTCACTTTTGTTGTTGTTGTTGTTGAATTTCTTAAATTCCGAAAAATATGCAGATAATCGGGATTTCGGAATCAGTGTTAAATTTCAGACAAAAATCCTAAAAATCAGGAATGGTTGGCAGCTGTTAAACCGCTTTACATTCACGTACAAAAACTCAACTAAAAATGACAAAATAAATAAATCAATCTACATAAACTTCAAACAGACATCATGACACAAATCCCCCAACTCATTAGCTCTCTCATTCTCTCTCACACACACGCACACACATGCATGCCCATTCGCCAAAAACAAAACTTTGTTTCATAATCACATAATTTCAGCAGCAACAAAGCTCTCGTGATACAAAGGCTGAGAACACCAACACACACACATACAAGGGCACAAGGCACAAACTCACATATGTGCTCACTGACCACGTATGTCGGGTGGGTGGGGAAGGGCGCAAAGATTTTGTGTGTGTGGTCATGCTTCCATGCATACATGTATGGTTGTGTGTGTGTATATAGTTGTAATGGTTAAAGAGAAAGTGCACAATTTCTTAAGCGAAGAGCCTGCGATTATATATGAAATATGTCTGAAAGCCTGTAAGCTTGTGTACATCAAAATCATGTGTGTGCATGTATTTGAGTGAGCACTGGTGAGTGCATGTCTGTGCAGACTGACAAAGTACACAAGTATGGGTGTGTGAGTGCATGCATGCATGCATGTAACTGTAAGCATGTAAACATGTTCATGCATATATGTACCGGTATGAAGGGCACAATAGCCGAATGGTTAAAGTGTTGGGACTTTTAATCTGAGGGTCCCAGGTTCGAATCACAGTAACGGCGACTGATGGGTAAAGGGTGAAGATTTTTTCCGATCTTCCAGGTCAACATATGTGCAGACCTGCTAGTGCCTGAACCCCCTTTGTGTGTATAAGCAAGCAGAAGATCAAACACGCACGTTAAAGATCCTGTAATCCATACTGGTGGGTTATGGAAACAAGAACATACCCAGCAAGCACACCCCTGAAAACGGAGTATGGTTGCCTACATGGCGGGGTAAAAATGGTCATGCACGTAAAAGCCCACTCATGTACAAACAAGTGAAAGTGGGAGTTGCGGCCCATGAACTCAGAAGAAGTATCGGTATCTCGATCACAAATGTTCAAATGTTTATGCACAAATATTCTAGTATTTTGATCACAATTGTTCAAACATTTATGCAAACACATACCGGTATTTCAATCAGAAGTATTCAAATGTTCATCTACTCATATCTAACCAGCATTTCAATCACATACGTTCAAATGTTTATGCACATACCAGATATGTACAAGTCATAAGTTTCAACACACACACACAAACTCACTCACACTCTTTCTCTCTCTTTCTATTTCTCTCTCTCTCACACACACCACATACTCTCTCACATGCTTTTTTGTTTCCTCATGTGTTAATTTCTTTTCTTCTGCTCTGGGTGGAATGGCCGTGAAGGGTTGGGTAATCAGAAAATAGGGATGTATGTATTTTCCTTGTGTTCTAATGTTTCCTTTTGCTCAGTTTTTGCTTCTTTCGCTTTAGTCCTTCTTTAGGGTGAGGACTGGATGTAAAAAAAAAAATTAAAAAAAATATAAAAAAATTCTTTAAGCATGTTACTTGAATATCTATTACCCTTGATAACAGAAATTTTGTCTTATCACACACACACACACAGTCACACACACACAAACACACACAAAATTACATATACACAAACTGTGGCCCAAGACTCGAACCTCCAATCTCCCCCCTCCTCCTCCTCCTCACCTCCACAGTCATGTTGCCCATGATGGCCCGCTGATGGCCCTCCAGGGTCTCTTGAGCCACGGCCTGCACCTCTCGCTCTGACTTGCCCAGGAACAGCTCACAGGCCGCCTGCAGCATGTCTGTGTTGCTGCCCTGGATCTTCACCTGGTGGGGGGAGGGGGGGGTGGACAGGTAACAGTCATTAATATCTCACCACCTCCATGGACAGCTAGCAGTCAATAATATCTCACAACCTGGGGAGACAGGTAGTATTTAACTGTCACTAGCAATCACAAATATCTCACAAACTGAGAGGACTGGTAGCAATCATAAATATCTCACCACCTGGGGGGACAGGTAGCAATCATAAATATCTCACGAACTGGGGGGACAGGTAGCAATCATAAATATCTCACGAACTGGGGGAGGCAGGGGGGGGGGGCGTCCAGGTAGCAGTCATAAACAGGTAGCATTCATAAATATCTCACCACCTCAGGGGACAGGTAGCAGTTATAGACAGGTAGCAATCATAAATACCTCACCACCTCTAGGGGGACAGGTGGCAATCATAAATATCTATCTCACCACTGGGAGGGGACGGGGGGTGGGGTTGGGCGGCAGGGGAGAGGGGGGGGGGGGGCAGGTAGCATTCATAAAAATCTATCTCACCACCTGGGTGGACAGGTAACATTCATAAAAATCTTACCACCTGGGGGGGCAGATAGCAATCATGAATATCTCACCACCTGGGGGGACAGGTAGCAATCATGAATATCTCACCACCTGGGTGGACAGGTAGCAATCATGAATATCTCACCACCTAAGTGGACAGGTAGCAATCATGAATATCTCACGATCTGGGAGGGAACAGGTAGCATTCATCAATATCTCACCACACTGAGGGAACAGGTAGCAATTATAGACAGGTAGATTCATGAATATCTCACCACACTGAGGAACAGGTAGCATTCATCAATATCTCACCACACTGAGGAACAGGTAGCATTCATGAATATCTCACCACACTGAGGAACAGGTAGCATTCATCAATATCTCACCACACTGAGGAACAGGTAGCATTCATCAATATCTCACCACATTGAGGAACAGGTAGCATTCATCAATATCTCACCACACTGAGGAACAGGTAGCATTCATCAATATCTCACCACACTGAGGAACAGGTAGCATTCATCAATATCTCACCACATTGAGGAACAGGTAGCGTTCATCAATATCTCACCACACTGAGGAACAGGTAGCATTCATGAATATCTCACCACACTGAGGAACAGGTAGCATTCATGAATATCTCACCACACTGAGGAACAGGTAGCATTCATGAATATCTCACCACACTGAGGAACAGGTAGCATTCATCAATATCTCACCACACTGAGGAACAGGTAGCATTCATGAATATCTCACCACACTGAGGAACAGGTAGCATTCATGAATATCTCACCACATGGGGGAGGCAAGCAGCATTCATAAAATATCTTTCTACCACGGGGACAGGTAACAATCACCTGCTTATCACAGATCAGCATGTGTTCCACCTGCATTATACTTCTCCATATTTCATGAAAGTGATTGCACATTTGTACCGTATAATCAAACGGATAAACGAACAAGTGGATGCCTTCTTGACTTCTTTACAAAATAGTATTAGCCAATACCGATGACAACATGTTGGATTTCAAAATTATTTCACCTTGTCAATGAAAGGTTGGAATGTTAAAGTTATTTCAACTGATTATAACATATTTCACCTGGTGGTATGTAAAAGGTCAGACTTTCATTAATTCACCTGGTTAAAACAGGTTGTAACTGCTTTCACTTGAGGAAACAGAACTCACTGGAATTTCATAAACTCACAGGCTGAAATTTACTTTCACATGTTGATATCTAACAGGTTGGAATTTCAGTAATTCACTTGGTTATAACAGGTCAGAATTCATGTTACCATAATTTCTGGCCTTTAGGAAAGGAAATAGCAGCTCCTGAAGCACATCCACTGAATTTAAACTGCAATAGTTGCTTTGAACATCCAGTATTTCATCTGATAAATAAACAAAGTTGAATTTCAGTAATTCACCTTGTTAAAACAGGTCAGAATTTAAGCTATTTGAAAAGCTGGAATTTCAGTAATTCACCTTGTTAAAACAGGTCAGAATTTAAGCTATCTGACCTGATGACAAGGGGCTGGAATTCCATTAATTCATCTGGCTAAAACATGTAAAAAAATTAAGTATTTCACTTTATTACAGATTGCTGTTTCAGTAATTCACCTGGCTATAACATAATAATTTGAAGAGTATCACCTGTTTTGATAGATAAGGTAAGTAATTCACTTGATGATAACATGTCAAAATGTTAAGTTTCACCTGTTCATTTATGACATATTGCCATTTATTCAATTACTCCAAATGTAGTTGACAACAGATCTGATTTTAAATAGTGGTTATTTTTCTGATGTCATAACAGTTCCAAAACTTATATATTCATCTTCACCTGAGGCTAACTAGTCAAGACTTTTAAGTGGCACTAAGTCGTCACTCAGAATCTCGACTTACGAAACATTCATACCAATGTGTACAACAGTGTTGAAGTATATTACAAAATCACAAGCAAAACACAGAAACCTGTGTCTTAAGTCTGCCATAAATCATTTTCAACAGAACAAATTCACCACACCTCTCTCTCCGCCATCAAATTTGCCCATGTTCTCTATAATTCATAATGTACATGTGTATGCATTTCTGATTCCATGAAAACACACCACACACAATGGAGACAGGGTGAGGGTGGGGGAAAAGAATAAGTGGGGATAAAAACTACCACAATGAAATACATATATCAATAAAATCCCAGAAAAAAAACAATGTAAATGCAAAACAAAACCCATTCCCTTTCGGACTGTGCACTTTCATTAATTTTGGTGCAAACATGACAATCAGTATATGTGACAACTGAGAACTTAGTTTTGTTTTGATTAAGTTAAAAACAAATTTGAAACCATGTATAAACATCTCATGCTTAATGTCCTGTGTATTCATTATCTTTTCTTCTTTTTTTGTAAGAACAAAAAAAGATTTATTCCATTTCGCTGTTAGTGTCTGGATTCCTAATCAATGATCAAAGTAAAAACAAACAAGAAAGCTTATTAATCACAACCTACTACTTAGTCAGTTTTACCAAAGCAATCCAAACTCATCATATGAGTGTTAACAAATCATGAAATTAATGTCAGAAGCGACAATCCAAACCAATGGTAATAAATTCATTAAAATCACAATCATGGTTAAGAGGATAACATTCATTCCTTCGTTTTCAGTGAAAGCAAATCTCACACACAATTTTATCTCACCCCACACACAATGAGATTTTTTTTTTTTAATAAATACTGTGTAACATGAAAGTGCAATTCCACAGACCCGAAAAAATCATGCAAAATTTGCATGTGAAGAATTTAATGGAAATTTGCATGTAAAGAAAAATGAGCAGTCCACCCACAAACATGAATTTGCCCACCAGTTTCGGATCGGAATTATGGCACAAGAACAATAATCGCAAGCAATCTGTCAAAAATGAGAGAATGTTGCTGTTCCGTTTTTTATGGAAGAAGATAAACAAAGCAAAGAGGAAACACTGATTTGGGGTGAAGAACATTTTGAACCCCAGGAAGCAAAAGGTTGCTTACAATATCTGGATCACGGAACTTATTTTTGGTGGAGATCTCTTCAGGGATTACATGCAGTGACACAGAAGCTAGCTGCTCTAGAAATGGACCTGCTGAAGGGGGGAATCTTTTCAAATACTGCCTCAGTTGACAAGGAATCTGCCCAAAATTTGGCAAAATTCTTAAGCAAAGTGATAAGTTTGCTTTCTCATACTAAAGAAAAGATTCACAGTTATGTTCATACAATGCTCCTGTGAAATTTGGGTCTATTGCTTTAAGCAATGGTAAAAAGGTTGCAATTTCTTTCCTTTCAGTGAGAAGTTCACATGCAAATTTTCGCATTGGATTTTTTTTTTTTTTTTTTTTTTTTGGTGGGGTCTATGAAATTGCAGCTTTATTGAAATGCTGAAAGGAGGAGTTTTAATTATACTCTCTGTTTGGTGATATATACTTACCATCAACAATGTCAAACTGATGCAAACTAGGCCTAACGGTTTGCTCTGCTTGGTCAAATCTTGTTTTAAAAATCTTCGATCTTTCTAATTTCACCTGCTTATCCCTTTCCCCATTTTAAAAAATATTTTGATTTTCATTCAAACCTTTTCAATCACACACACACACACACACACACACACACACACACACACACACACACACACACACAGTGAATCAAAAGTTCTTGTTAGTGTTTAAGATGAAAACTGAAATGACAAAAAGCCAATATTTATACAGGTTTGGAAACAAGAAGCACTAAGCACTGCCCTATCTCTGACAGTATATGATAAGTGACATAAGCAGAACGTTAATCATTTTGCTGACCATAATTATAATACTTCACACAATACTCTCAAAGAATTTGACAGAAACCGAAACAGCAGCCACTATGGATACTGCATGCCCAGAGCTAAAGAGACACTTGTTATAAAGTATAAATCTCTTTCTCTTGTACACTCACTCAGCATGTAAACTGTGTGTGTGTGTGTGTGTGTGTGTGTGATAAAGAGAGAGAGAGAGTGCGTGTATGTGTGTATGCGTGAGTGTGTGCGCAAGCATGTATGTGTATGTACATGTACATGTACATGAGCAAGACGCAGGCACACTGACATACATACAGCCATGCATATGCACTAATATTTCCGGCATGGCATATGAGCATGTAAGTGAGAGAAAAGATGTATTTATCTGAGCAATTACTACTCTACAAAATACTCAACCAGCACTGAAACTTTAGTGGTAAAACTAAAAGCAAAAATATGTAAACTATCTATATAAATAAATAAGAATATATAAATTACCCTACATTAAAATAAACACACACACACACAAGTGATACACAGCATCAAACAAAAAATTCACAAAAACAGAGATATTTCAATGACAAACAACACTACATCTGCACTCAGATACACACAGACTGACCTTTCCACCTTCCAACAATAAACAGACAACATTATAATATTTAATTATCAATGACAATGCATACTGACACTATAATTATAGATCTATATCATACACCAGTGAACAAATGCAAAATTCTGACCAGTTCTTTTCTAATTTTCAACTTCTTTGTTTTTTAAGTTCCCTCTGAACATTGACCTACCCCTTCATAATTGTGCGATTCTGACATGTCCTTTCCTCCCCAATTCCTCCTTATATCTGTTCTTTTCAAATACTAAAAACCAATGTCACAAACTCATTTCAAGGTTAGTCTTAAGTCCTGAATCACCATAAGCGCTACTTCATCATTAAACTCAAAAAGGTGAGAGTGAAGATGGGATCGAGGATTCATGTTTCAGTCTGAAAGCATTATGTCTTCAGTTCCAGGAAAAAAGCGTGAGAAGTTTGCAAATCATCTATCGGTCTGATTTCAGACTAATAATTAATATCTAAAGAATCTCACATCTGAGACGGGAGAGGCGAGTGTTTTGCACGAGGTAGCAGAGAATGACAAACACTACACACAAGTTGCAGTAAATGTACCTTTCAAAATGAAATTGAGACCATAATGGCTTACTCCTGAATAAGTAGCACCATTCTGAACACCTTTTTCATACGAGTAGTGTATCATTCTGTAAGTTTTGTCTTTCTTCCCTTTGATTCAGATCAACTATGCATGCATGTAAATAGTGTGAAAGCCTTATACTGTCTATGCACAAAATTCAACACTATGTAAAAACTTTTTATCATCATTATTTCTATTATCATTATCATCAAAATCATTATCGTTACTGCATAAATCATGTGATGATATCTTTCAAATAGGGATTTACATTCAATGTCATCTTTATTTGAATGTATCTTTACAAGAGTAACTCCTGGGATTTCAATTCAGTGTCATCTTATAAGATTAGTGTTTCACAGGCTCGTGTGTTTACAGATTTTACAAGGGGTTTTGCCAGAAGCCTGAAGCCAAGTTTCAGTACATTTCTGTTCAACTATGAAACCATATAAAGAAACAAAAGGAGGGGAACAAAAAAGTAACGATCAACAACACCCCTTCCGACTGATTTCAATTTACACATTCTTAAATATGAAAACCTGAACACTTCTCTCAAGCTTTCACTTTTAAGTCAACAAATATTACAACCTGAACAGTTCTCTAACCTCTCCAGTGCCTTAGAACCTCAAATTCCAAGTAGTTTTTAACTTTTCTTTCAAATAAAATACCCTATCTCTTAGAAAGGACACCATACAAATGTCCATTATTATCATTTCATATATAACTGTCCCCCTGAAAAGTATGAGTATGGCTGCCTACATGGCGGGGTAAAACAGTCATGCACGTAAAAGCCCGCTTGCATACATACGAGTGAACGTGGGAGTTGCAGCCCATGAATGAAGAAGAAGAAAAAGAGATATAAAATTATTATTGTTATTCATTCCTGTACATTCTTTGTTCTCTTTCTCTCTCTCACACACCTTTAGAAAAACAAACTCCTGCACATCCCTCTGATCTCACCTGTGCAATACCTGTGACAGAAATGGCTACGCCTAACTGTGTGTAGACGTTGTTACTTTCTATGGTCAGCGTGAGGGTGTTTAAGCTTAACCTGAAACCAGACCAGTCACACAGCCGTAAGGAAAACGGAGGGGGCGAAAAGATGAAAAGGGAAAAAGCAGAAAGACAGCGCTGATGCCACAACTGAAACTCTGTGAGTGTGAATACATGTGTATTAATGTGGGTAATGCTATTGATGCCACAAATGAAACTATGTGAAAGACACCTGTGTATCTAATGTGGATAATGCTGCCTACAGCTGCAGGGCACAATCTCTAGGCACCAAACGTTTTCTTCGGATACTGGGGATGCGGGTGTGGGGGAGCAGGCTATCTATGTTCTATGCAGTTCTATAAAAAGAATGAAAAGAAAAGACCCAGCTCTTAACTATCCTACTTCTTTATCATATCCAATGTTACACCTATTTTTTCTTCTTTTTTATAAGACAAGACAAGACAAGACAAGACAAGACAAAATCTTTATTATAGGGGTGGGGTGAGGGTGTTCGTCGCTATGTCACCAATATGACTGCAAACCTGTTTTAGTATTTATTCTGCTTGTTTATTCGAACACAACAAAATCTCTTTTTAAAGAAAATTATAAACCATCAGGGGAAAGTGGCTCAAAATATCATATGAATAACCCTATCAACCCTGGGAAGTTCATAGCTTCGGCAGGCTTCCCTGTCATATTGATAAGGAAAAAAACCCAGATAATATACTGAAATTGACCTGTTTTCCCTCCCAACTGACATATAAATGTGATCATAGCCCGCAGGAGTTAGTTCCATTTGCTTGTGCTTTATGCTTTTGCAGGAACATGGAAACTATTTTGATGAAACAAAGTTTGACGTTCAAGCATTGCCCAGGCACTGGGTTCAATGGCTTAGCAGTTTGCACCCTCTGAACACTTCATCAATTTGATATTTATCAAAGCAAATTGTAAGTTTAATACAAAAAAATACTACTAGTAGTACTACTTCTAATTAAAAAAAAAAAAATTCTGAAAATAAATATGGCTCTAGTATGTCACAAAATAATACAGACCTCAGTCATTACAAAATAATATCTCTGGTCTGCAATTTTCTCTGCTGACTGATCTTGGGCTATGTAACAAAGCCAAGCATGGAAGTGGCCTGTGCAGAGTTTCATTTGTGGCAAACACAAGGATACACAATCAAACTCAAAATCAAGAAGCAGCCACAAAAGATCAGTTAAGTGGATTTGTAATGTTAACAGGCAAGCTGTTACAGCCAATCACCAGCAAACAAAATAGAGGGGAAATCAGGGAAACACTTTAAACAGGTAAACACACATTTGCTGACAACCAAAATATGCATCAGAAGGAAAATTGAAATACAGCACTGTCCACTCTCAACAGAGTTAACACATCAGCATGCAGGAACAACTATGGATACACATGCTTGACAGAAATGGAGAGGACAAATCAGTCTCTTACTACACTTTCATGACGAAACTGAAGACAATGAGTAGCTATTTTTGTCTATCCACAGATAGCTATATATTTTCTATCTTATCATAAACACTGGCAGCGATAGACTGCATGTGTGTGATTTTCCATTAAAAAAAAAAAAGCAAAAAAAAAAGCAAGAATCCGTACAATGTATTTCTTCTTCAAAATGATGTTCTCACAGTTCCATGTTAACAGTTAGCTGAACACTTTGCTAGCCTGTCTTTTTAAGGAAAATACAAAGGTGGGAAAATATTTAACATTTATATTTTCAGTTGGAATAGCTTGATCTTAACCATTCTGATTCATGACGGATATAATGCATATCAAATAAGGATAAGAAAACTACTCACTTATTTCAAAGAAACCAGCTCTCTCACTATCATAGATAAATTAACTTTGTTTATAAATACCTTCCAACTGTACAGCAACAAGAATCATATTTCACAGACAATTTCAAATTTCCACTAATCTTCTCGAAACTTCATTAACCTTGGCTTGATCAAAGATGAAACCAGGTTTACATAACAAAACTTTCAAGTCTTCCCCATAACTGAAACAACATAAACCAGCCAAAATTCTACAGATCAACAAACAGACCTCTACACACTGATTAAAAAAAAGTTATTGGGTTTTTAATCCAAGTTACAGCAGGGGAAAAAAAAGAGAAAAGAAACCAAGCTACAAGCCAATATAATCATCCAGATGGATTTGCATGCATCCCAAAATCTTGAAGAAGAAGCTTGCAAACACACAGCACAGGTCAAGACAAGGCAACATGGCCGACATGAAGGGAGCCGCCTCTTCCCCGTGAAGACTTACTTGTGCTATACCAGTGACCGAAATGGCCACCCCATGTTTCGTGTACACTTGCGGGCTCTCGATTGTCAAGGTCAAAGTGTTCAATGACATTCTTTACACAGAAGCGTACGGAAGAGGAGGGCAGCCACAGACAGACAAATAACTTCCATCAGTTTGTGTTCACAAAAGACACACTTTTTCCTTTCAATTTCATTTTTCTTTCTTTTTTCTTTCTTTTTTTCTGTCTTATTTCAAAAACAACAATGAAAACAAAAGTTACAGGAGGAAAAATAAAGACTGTAACTGTAAATAAATATTTTTTTTATGCAGACTTCAATCAAACAATTGAAACAATCTCTCAAGCAAATTAATTGAATTCAAAATAATCAATGTTCAAAAGCACTGCAAAGAAAGCTTTCATTTTAAGTCAAAAACAAAACAATCCTTACACATAGCAAACATTCAGCATGCAAATATTTCTGCACTTTGAAAAATATTTTCAAATGTATATCATAAATCAAGCAGTTTTTAATCACATCATAAAATTTTCCATGAAAATTTTATCCATTTCCAGTCATATTACTTTATGACAACTTCAAAACCATTTCAAAATATTATTCAACATCACGAACTTGATGAAGAATAAAAAATACAACATTACTGTGTCATCTTGATAGCAATCAAAATAAGATTTACCACTCTCAGCTTGTCCGAATCATTCAATTATAAGATATATCCAAAATGTTACAAATGACAGTTAACAATTTAACAAATAAAACAATTCTACCAAATTTAACAAATAAAACAATTCTACCAAATCACATACAGAAACACATACACACAGATTGTCATCTATTTTTTGTTTTGTTTTGTCAGAGCAAAAAAAAACCAAACAAAAAAAACTAAGATACAAATCATGAATCAAATTATCTTTACAGTTACTGACAATAAAAGTCTCCTCTATACAACCTTTCTAAAATCTATCTGAGCAAAAAAAACAAAAAAAACACACACAAAAAAACAAACAAACAAAAAAAAGGTTCTTCAATTTCTCTACGTAACTGGGTTTTTTCACATCTAGAAAATGTCTGTTGTGACATTATTCAATCCTTGCTATTGAATAAACTTCCCTCTAGTTTCACATGAATAGATTTCTTCTTCTGTAACAACCCTGTCTAAAAACAATACAAACACTGAAATAGGTGCATGATATAAATGCTCTGAATGCCTTACATCGTTGCACTATGCAACCGAGGAACACTTCATAATGCCTTACACAACTGTTCTCTCTAAATAGATCTGTTTACATAATGTGCCACTGAAAACACAAACTCCTTACCGTTGGAGTTTCTGGACCCCTGGCCAAACAAAAGTGCGGCCGCCAGGGATGAAGACTGACCGACCAAGACAGCATCCTGAAAAGACAACAGAGGCAACTTCACTTTTTAACTACAAATATTAATTAGAAAATGGATGATGAAAATGCTTTAGAACTGTGTCCATTTCCAATAAATGTTGTTGTTGTTGTTTTTGGAGGGGTGGGGGGGGGGGGGCAGGGGGAGGGGGGGGGGAGGGGTTTGTTATTGTAGGTGTTGCCGTCCCATCTTCTGCACTATCATTTTATATGGCATTACTCCCACACCGCTCAGTCAGTCCCCAGTACACATCCACACCAAGGGTTCATCTGCTGCAGTCCCTGGCCTGGATCAGCATTCCACTATGTTCTTTTCCTCATTTTAATCTATGGTATAACAATCAAACAATTATTATCATTCACACTGTTCTTTTGCATACTATTTTTGATGTTGTGATAAACTTTCAAAATAAGTGACCATTGATTTTCTTTTCTCCTTATATCTTTTCCCCCCCTCTGTTTGGGGGCAGCAGCTGCCTTGGTCACTGCACTGTGAGAACAAGTGAGGTTGTACGTGTGCAACCATTTCTTACTCCACCAATGGCAGTCACACTTTGTTTTCAGGAGTATCATACATTTGTTCAATAAGTAATAAAACATTTCTACCAATGTGTGTGAAAGCAATCCATAATGATAATGCCAAACTTACGTGCAAGCATCGCAATCATATCCATTCTCATCAACTGGCCAAGTACACTTTGCTACACATGCTTATAACATCAACTGTCCTGTTTTGTAATTTTAATACAGTGTGTTTCCCATGAGAAAAAGGCATTGTATACAGAGATGAGTGCCACTGAAAGAGATTAAAAAAACTTTTGAGCATACCAACATCATATAGCCAATGTTAAATGCGTGCAGTGATTATCTTGATGACGACAGACAGCAGAATCGGACTTTGTGTGGATGGATTTATTCTTTGTTCTTCGCTGGCTTTCTGTTTTTGTCAATTTTATACATATCATGACTGTTTTTATAATGCCAATATGGCAGTACATTCTGTTTTTTCAGGCAGGTATGCATACTTCGTTTTCAGGAACATGAATGCTGGGTATGTTCTTGTTTCCATAATCCACCAAATGCTGACATGGGTTACACAATCTTTAATGTAAATATTGTTCTTCTGCATGTGAATATACAACCCCAGTACCCATCAGCTGACCAGGCATCAACTTAAGGATCAAACCCAGGACCCTCTGACTGGAAGTTTAACACTTTAACCAAAGGCAGTTGAGTCAATTCCCAAAATAAATCTGCACTAATTTCTAAAACTAAAAACATGTGTTGCATGCATATATTGCATGGTGCTTTCACTGCAGGTATGTGTTTTCAACATATTGCATGCTACATTACCAGGGTGGTGGTGGGTTGTTGTTGTTTTTTCCAATATGCTATCTATATTTATCCCACTGTACTCTGAAAAAGAAGATGCTGGGTGGTTGTTTTTTTCACCTTCTTTACATAAGTACAGAGCACTAGCATACATGTATGCAATAAAGCTGACCTGGGAATAAGAAAATATGTACTGTTCCCCCATCATTGTCATGTCTTTAACTTTTCAGACAGAACATTGGAAGTACCCAGCAATTGCAGATGAGAAGTAAAGCAACCACCATGGTTCAATTTCTCCTTTTAGTTCAAATCATCATTATGATCATCCCAACAATAACATTCAAAAGGCTTCAGAACTTCAAATAATAAAATTGTGGATTCAAAGAATCTGAAGTAGAATTGATAGTACAAATAAATTATAGTAAACCTAATACAAGTTACTGCATTATTCTTATTGGTCAAGTGATAATAATAAATTTGATAATTACAAAGACCAACTGAGATTTTTAACTTCTAAGCCGCAAATAATCTGAAATCACAGGTAACATACCTTTTAACTGTTCTTTATGATATGAATAGTACTTTCAACATCCACAAACTGACAAGCCCCCAATTCATAGACAACATGAACTGATTTTTTTTTTTTAATATAAATGTGTGGCAATACTGATACAACGTTAATTCCATCTTGACTGCTTAGCATTTGGATTGCGAAACAGCAAATTTAGGTGCAGCACTACAATGTTATTGTGCAAACCTTAAACTGGATCCTGGATGTAACTTGTAAACAGTACAAATTACAGCCAAGCAAAGCGTACAGAGAACAAGATAACAAACTAAACCAGTCATCTCTTAGTATTACTCACGACTAACTCTTTTATTACCAATACATTATAATAAACATTCCCTTCGTCAACTGGACTTGTCAGAAATCAACAACAATTATGCAAAATTGAAATTTCTGTAACTTTTTCTTTAACAGAAAGTCAGTCAAACTTAGATACTGTTTACCAGCTCATACACCTAGTGTACAAATTTTATTGTATCAATAAAAGTGTCAAACTGATAAAAGGAAAAACAATGCAACAATTATCGTTCATAATTTTCCTGTACAGATTGCCAGTACTGATTACACTGATCATATTGAACTATTGAGCCGTGGTGTTTGATCTGGAGTTCAGTCTGTCATGGCACAGTATATGACACCAAGAGGAAATCAGGAGAACTGGCTGGGGGGAGGAGGAAGGGGATGAAGTAGTATGACTGGGACCACACAGCCAAGTCACTAGTGAAGTTTACTTCACAGATGCATCTTCCTTGATAATAATACTTTCGCTGATTCAATGACTGCATCTTATCTAATAACACTTTTTCTACTGATGTTTTTTTTCAATAGAATATTTCCACTATTCCAGTGTCTGCATTGACAGACCAAGCCTCGTTACAATGATGCTGTGATGTTTGAAAGGAAGCAAACAATACTCTTAGTGGATCTCCTTGGCATCAATTATCCTCAAAGATCATAGTGGAAAAAAAAGGCTCCTGTTCTATGCCTCCACCCCTGATCACCTCTCATTTCTCCTCTAACCCAGATCCTGCCCTGACACCGTGAAAGTGAAAGAGACCCATGGCTATTGTGAGTTGACAGGAGTAGGGATGGAGCAAAACAGTATCACTCTGCTGTACTCAACTGTAAGTTTAACTAGTGCTGTCATCAGCATGAGGCTTAATAATTCATATCCCAGTATCATGTATACAAAACTTGCATTACTCCTACATAACACCACTGATGAGCTAGGTCACCACTGTTGGGTGGTCTTCGGGTGACCTTACTGGCACTCACAACTTCCTACAGACCACTGATACGATGATCATGACAGAAAATACATGAACAAGTAGTATAGGAGCAGTCTGCAGATACATGTCAGTAATAAATATAGAAAATCTGCAGAACTCTTCAACTCAGGATGAGTGACACAGTGCCACTAAGCAAGTTAGCCTGCTGAAACAGCAGAAACATTCAAATACAAGATATAACACAAGCTTTGTGCAAAACAAATGTTAAAAGCCACAAAGAATACAGTCATTGTGATTGCTGGTGCCCCTCCCACCATACCCACTTTCCCTCAGTTTTGTGGGAAAAGCATTCTGGGACAAAAATGCCTCTCAGTTAAAAAGTAAATAAAAAGTCTACTGATAAATCCCACATGGAATAGTGGCCCCTTGTAATGATGAGGGAGAGGCTGGTTGTGAGGAGTACTAATGTATTATGGGTGTTTTTCTGCTTCCATACCAACCTCAAATGGCCAAAGTAAAGCAGTAATCAGCACACTTATCATATCCCATGTATGGATGATGTTAATGAGGGTGTTGTTAGCGGAATCAATTCATAATATTTTCACAAGACTAAATATGATCTGCGAAAACGATTGGCAGTCACTATGACTGTTAGGGAACCTTGTTGGGATAACTGGAAAAAACAACAACTAGAGTGATAAAAGATATGCTCACACACACGCGCGCGCGCGCACGCACACACACACGCGCGCGCGCACGCGCACACACACACACACCACACACACACACACGTACCACACTACATGATTGCACATATGTGATAAACTAAATTATCGGTTAGATAAATAAAGCAATGCATAGATGTGCCTATCAGAAATTTTCGTTAGAGCAGACAGATACATATGCACAGCTACCAAGCTTGAACATTCACTGTCCAACAGCAGCATTTCACACATACCACAATCAGCCATCACACTCGGAGGTTCTCAGTTTGCAGGTCATATTCATGTTTGCTAAATTTTGCACTAGAACAAATGCAAGACTTACCCGAAACCACCATAACCTCATTGGGTCCACAAGTCTCGAAACCCATGTTGAGAAAAGAAAAAAAATCACGAAAGATTGGGACAAGCTGGCCTACACCATACGCAGCATCAAATTATGTTCTTCCCACTTCTCTTCGCGGATTGCCAGAGCGTAGCCACAAGTGCCGAGCAATGTCATTGGCCAATTTCTGTGTTGCATTTCAAAATGAGGCTTTCTGTGACGAAATGATTGTAGCAGACGAGTATTTCGCAACAGGTTCCTTTCTTATTTATTCATGATTTTGCTGCGAAAGATCCTTTAATAAATACCCCGTTCAGCCTTGGAGTGAATGCGTGTAAGTTTCCATGTTATTACACCTTTTACTCAACACTGCCCACTGCATACGCCA
>NC_134906.1:1899800-1919800 GCF_041734735.1 Babylonia areolata
AGGCTGTTCCAAACTGACACCACTCTTTCAGAAAAGAATGAACTCCGAACGTGTAGGCGGGATCTGTGCTTTACTAGCTTCTTGCTGTGGCCTCTGGTGTTGCATCTGTCATGCAGCTCGAAGTTGGGTCGGCTTGTGTCGTAGATGCCAGTGATGTACCTGTAGAGGTCAGTCATGTCTCCCCTGCGTCTGCCGTGTTCCAGGCTCGGCAGCTTGAGGGTTGACAGGCGTTCTGGGTATGGTTTGTCCTTCAGTTTGCCAAGGAGTTTTGTGGCTCTGCGTTGAACGTCTTCTATCTCTCGTTGGAGGATTTTCTGGGATGGCTGCCAGACTGAGTGGCCATACTCCAAGACCGGCCTCACGAGTGCTTTGTAAAGTTGGATGAAGGTATGCTCAGTGAGATGGTCAAAGGATCGCTGTATAACGCCCAGGATTCTGTTGGCCTTAGATGTTGCCTGTGACGCATGGTCCTTGAAGGTCAGTTGGCTGTCCACTACCACCCCAAGATCTTTCTCCGCTCTGGTGGTTGTCAGGGCATGCTTGCTGTTGCTTGGGTCCTTGCTCTTCATGAAGTAGGTCTGGTTGATCTCTGAGTGGCCTAGTTTCAGGACACAGCATTTTTTCCGGGTGGAAGTTTAGTAGCCAGGCTACTGACCACTGGTGCAGTCTGTCCAAATCTTCCTGGAGGGTCTCTCGGGCATGTTGCTCATTGCTCTGAGTGAATAGCTTAGTGTCATCCGCAAAGATTTTACCTCACTCTGTACCTGGCGTGGCAGGTCGTTGATGTAGATGACAAAGAGTATGGGGCCTAAGACGCTGCCTTGGGGGATTCCACTTGTGACTCGTGCCTCCTCTGATTTGCTTCCATTGACAAATACCCGCTGTATGCAGCCACTAAGAAATGCTTCTGTCCATTGCATTACGTTTCCCTCAATGCCGTGGGCCTTCATTTTAAGTATCAGTCTGCGGTGGGGAACAGAATCAGACGTAAGACACAGCTTACAGGTCGGGATGTCAGTCAGCACTCTGAATTAAGACTTCCCTCAATCTCTTAGGAATGCATTCTTTTTGTTCAGAAGTGTGACTGTTTGTGAGTACATACTACACTGATCTCATTTCACCAAGGTACATCACTCAAGGAGTTTATCTGTTGAAGAATTCTCTCTCTCTCTCTCTCTCTCTCTCTCTCTCTCTCTCTCTCTCTCTCCTGGTAACATTTACATTACCACAAACACAGTAAAGCTAATGAGTACCAAAGACAATAGATATATGTTATTGTTTCTATAATTTGATGTACATTTTAATAGTGAATGGTCAAACTGATAAAATTTAATGGTAACTATTCCAAAAGGATTTCTTGCTCTCGTCATATCTTGCTCTTCCACATTAATAAAGAAAAAAAAAAAAAGTTTGGAATTAAAGTCAGACACATTCCTTTTTATTCAAGTGATGGTATTTCTTCTTTTTTTTTTTTTTTTTTTTCCCCTGTTTTTAGTTTGACAGAGATGGTTACGCCATCATTGAGAACTTCCTCTCTGAGGAGGAAGTACAGAGTCTACGAACAGAAATGGCCACGATCATCAACAACCTGGATGTCAAGGAACACCGAAGTGTTTTCAAAACAACAGATGACAGGGTAAGCACAACAAAGAGATCATTACCCCCAACTGAGAGAAAACATACATTGTTTTTCCTCTATTTTTGTAGCAGTGTTACTTCAGAAAACAGTGTTGTATGTTGTGATTCACACATTCACGCACACACACACACACACACACACACACACACACAGTTCGATCTGTGTGCATACATGTACATAGGTTTTCCTACAGACATAAAAAATTCTACAAACAGATGCATTAAGAAGCAATTAATTTGCACATTGAAGTAGTGATATACTCATCAAGATGTATTCTGTCCTCCCTTTGTGGCCTTGATGTGCCTTCAGAGGTGGGAATTGAAATGACGGGCGCAATAGCCGAGTGGTTAATGCGTTGGACTGTCAATCTGAGGGTCCCAGGTTCGAATCATGGTGACGGCGCCAGGTGGGTAAAGGGTGGAGATTTTTACGATCTCCCAGGTCAACATATGTGCAGACCTGCTAGTGCCTGAACCCCCTTCGTGTGTATATGCAAGCAGAACATCAAATACGCACGTTAAAGATCCTGTAATCCATGTCAGCGTTCGGTGGGTTATGGAAACAAGAACATACCCAGCATGCACACCCCCGAAAACGGAGTATGGCTGCCTACATGGCGGGGTAAAAACGGTCATACACGTAAAAGCCCACTCATGTGCATACAAGTGAACGCTGAAGAAGAAGAAGAAGAGGAACTGAAATGTGGGAAAGTGACTCTCCAATATTCTCTCAGCTTTGCTTGTCAATGAAAGGCTTGAAGGGAGCGGAGGAGGAGTACATGCGCTTGATTGCCCAGTTACTTTGCATGTGTGTATGAATATTTAAAGATGCCTGAATGAAATGTTCATTAAAGAGATATATGTGGAAAAGTGAGCATTCAGTGTGACATTTGTGTTGATATCCAGGTCAGTGATGAGTACTTCATGAACAGCGGAGACAAGATCCGGTTCTTTTTCGAAGCGGGTGCCATTGCTGAAAATGGTATGTTTATATACAATGATCGGTGTGTGTGTGTGTGTGTGTGTGTGTGTGTGTGTGTGTGTGTGTGTGTGTGAGGGAATGTGAGGAAGTGCAAGTGGTGTGTGTGTGTGTGTGTGTGTGTGTGTGTGTGTATGTATGAGTGTGTGTGTGTGTGTGTGTGTGTGTGTGTGTGTGTGTGTGAGGGAATGTGTGGGAGTGCAAGTGGTGTGTGTGTGTGTGTGTGTGTGTGTGTGAGTGAATGTGAGGGAGTGCAAGTGGTGTGTGTGTGTGTGTGTGTGTGTGTGTGTGAGGGAATGTGAGGGAGTGCAAGTGGTTGTGTGTGTGTGTGTGCGCGAGGGAATGTGAAGGAGTGCAAGTGGTGTGTGTGTGTGTGTGTGTGTGTGTGTGTGTGTGTGTGTGAGAGAGAGGGAATATGAGGGAGTGCAAGTGGTATGTGTGTGTGTGCATGTACAGCAGTGCAGAGTCTCCTCCAGTGTGTGGCCACCAGGCGAGAAAATATTTATAGTTTCCTTTGGATTGCTGGTGCTGATCGAGACTGCAGCACATGAACCAGGGGTGTGGTTGTGAATGCGGGGACTTGGGTTGAGCGACATGAGAGCAATGCTATTGAAACAGTGTAGATGATAGAGCAGCAAGACAGAGTAGTTAACTCACTCAGTACGGCCAGTCCTCTCTTCTCCTCTACACAGACCCCTCTGATGTCCAGTGGGTGTCTCAATGACCCAACCTTTAGCTTCCGTCGTCATAATTGTGGTATTCTTTGTCAACATTCACCTCTTCAGTATAAGAGCCTTCCGCTTGCAATATTTTGATGATGGTAATTGGGGTGAAACGCTGTTAACGTCGTCTCTTTCGCCGTTCGTATGGAGAGAGTTAAAGCCTTGGACTTTCAATCCAAGAGTCCTGTATGCGTCTGAATTCTGGTCACAGCACCTAGTGGGTTTACTGTTTAGGATGGAGATTTTCCCCCATCTTCCAGGTAAAAAAAAAAATGTGCAGACCCCCTTTGCAGTATGTGCATATGCATGCAGATCAGTTGCGTACATCAAAGATCCAGTAATCCATGTCAGTGTTCAGTGGGATATGGAAACAAGAATATACCCAACATGAACATGCCCCAAAACAGATTATAACTGGCTACGTGGCTGAATAAAAATGGTCATGCACATAAAAGCCTGCTGGTACTTGCAAGTTTGTTGTTGTTGTTGCTGTTGTTGTTTGTTTTCTTTACATTTGTGGGTTGCAACTCCCATGTTCACTAGTGTTTACAAGTAGGTTTTTACATGTATTTACTGTTTTACCCCACCATGTAGGCAGCTATACTCGGGGATTTGCATGCTGGGTATGTTCTTGTTTCCATAACCCACTGAACGCTGACATGGATTACAGGATCTTTAGAGTGTGTATTAATTTTTCTGTATGCGTATACCCATGAAGGGGGTTCAGTAGCAGGTTTTCACTTGCATTGACCTAGGAAACTGGAAAAAATCTGCACCCTTAGCTCAGCAGGTGTGCTGATACCAGGGATCAAACCCAGGACATTCAGGTGAGAATTCAGTGATCTACGCATTCAAACCACCACACCTGTTGTACATGCAGGTGAATGTGGGAGTTGCAGCCCATGAAGACAGAAAGAATATGGCAGCAAAGGAAAAAAAACAAGGAGATGCCTCTTGGCATATACTGGTCTTGCTGGTTAGTTTCAGTTTCTCAAGGTGGCGTCTCTGCAGGAGAAATCCATTTGTGTTACTCAGCTTCTTCTAGGCAGAGGGCGTCTGCTTCACCAGCAGTGTGACCCAACATGCTAAGTCAGGCCTTGAAGGCATGCATATTATTTTTGTCTACCTATCAGAGGGGATTTCTGCTACAAAATTTTGCCAGTGTACAACACTTATGTTGCCATGCGTTCATTTTCAATGCGTCAAGTGGATGCTGTACACTGGAACTCAGTTTATTGTCTCATTGACAATGGCTTAACGCTCAGTTTGGTTTTCCAGTCAAACTTTGGGAGATGCTAGGTTGCACTGCTGGTCAGGCATCTGCTTAGCAGATGTGGTGTAGCGTATATGGATTTGTCTGAATGTAGAGATGCCTCCTTGAGTAACTGAACTGAACTAAACTTTGGGAGAAAGGGTGAGACTTGGATTCTTCTTCTTCTTCTTCTGCATTCGTGGGCTGCAACTCCCATGTTCACTCGTATGCACACGAGTGGGCTTTTACGTGTATGACCGTTTTTACCCCGCCATATAGGCAGCCATACTCTGCTTTCGGGGGGGGGGGTGCATGCTGGGAATGTTCTTGTTTCCATAACCCACCGAACGCTGACATGTATTACAGGATCTTTAACATGCGTATTTGATCTTCTGCTTGCATATACACACGAAGGGGGTTCAGGCACTAGCAGGTCCGCACATATGTTGACCTGGGAGATCGTAAAAATCTCCACCCTTTACCCACCAGGCGCCGTCACCGTGATTCGAACCCGGGACCCTCAGATTGAAAGTCCAATGCTTTAACCACTCGGCTATTGCGCCCGTCGAGACTTGGGTTCAAAACCAGACCCTCACAGACACGGTACTGGTAGATAAGCCTCTTAACTCACTCAGTACAGCCATCCTCTCTTCTCCTCAACACAGACCCCTCGGATGTCCAGTGGGTGTCTGAATGACCCAACCTTTAGCTTCCGTCGTCAGAATTGTGGTATTCTTTGTCAACATTCACCTCTTCAGTATAAGAGCCTTCCGCTTGCAATATTTTGATGATGGTAATTGGGGTGAAACGCTGTTAATGTCATCTCTTTCGCCGTTCGTATGGAGAGAGTTAAACCATTCTGCCACCTTCCTGTTGTCATTGAATCTTATCTCACGCACATTGTTATCATCTCCCAGGACAGCTGACGGTGGACAAGTCTCGCTGTGTGAACAAGATAGGTCACGCTCTGCACTGCTTGAACCCGACCTTCAAAAAGGTCACCTTCAGCGACAAGGTCAAGGTGAGTCTCAGTTGAAAGGTCGAAATGTGGGTCAGAAAAAATGATTGTCCAGTGTTAATTCCCTTTGTCATCATCAAAAACCCAGGTTTGCTGATTTTATTTCAGCTTGGTTTGATCCGTTAGAGTGAGGGAAGTGTGCAGCTGGTATAACATTCAGTTCGTGTGTGTGTGTGTGTGTTGTGTGTGTGTGTGTGCGTGTGTGTGTGCATTAGAGAGAGCGAGAGAGAGAGAAGAAAAAGACGGGGTGAAGATTAAAAAGAATATGTAATTCCAGTGTTCTCTGTGTGGCAGGAAAGTTGTAAAAAAAAAAAAAAAAAAAAAAAAAAAAGAACAGAAAAGCAGTCATTTTTCATGACTGGGAAAATGTGGATTTATTGATGAAAAAAATCTTGTTGCTTTTTACTGAAAGTTTTGTGCTTTTTTTTCCTTATAAAAGTTTTTTTTTTCTCATAAAACCCAAAACCCAACACTTTTTTTTTTCACCTTGTGTTCAGCCGATGTTTGTGTCATAACTCGATTAGGTGAACGTTTTCTTTTCTTTTTCTTATTTTGATTCTGTTTTATTTATGTGTTGTTTTTTTCTTCATTCCAGAAAGTTGCTGAAACAGTTGGATTTGAAGACCCAGTTGTGTGCCAGAGTATGTACATTTTCAAGGTAATGTGTGTGTGTGTGTGTGTGTGTGTGTGTGCGCGCGCGTGCGTGTGTGTGTGCATGATTGTGTGTGTGTCTGTGTCTCTGTGTGTGTTTGTGTGCATTTTTCAAGGTAATGTGTCTGTGTGAGTGTGATTTCTTTTTGAATAACTTTTGTTTTTGTTTTTTTATAGTTGTCATATCAAATTATTTCATCAAAGTTTTGTGAAAGGACAAGGACGTAACTAGACATGACATGACACATATTACGACCCACTTTTTGAAATCATTATTTTCACTGTGGATGAAGTTTGCAGAAAAAGTGTAAATTATATCGTTTACACCTCAGCTGACTCTTGAGCCCATAATAAAGTGTGAGAAAAGAATTTTGTTCAATGAATTAATATGTATATTACTGTTTCACTATCTTTTTATTTTCTTTTTCAGCAACCTCGCATTGGAGGGAAAGGTAAACATTGTTTAGTAACGAATCTGTGTTGTTGTTGTTGTTTTTGTAAACTGTGTCTTCATTGGTATCTTTTGATTTTTATTGCTTTTATTTTAGTTGCCAATTTTTGCTAGATTTAGACTGTATAATCTTATGTGTATTACATAATGATGATGATAATAATGCACTTTATATAATGTCCTTTCTCTCTAAGAGTTCATGAAAGAAATAATTACATGAAAGAAAAAGTTACAAATGACACGAATCATTCATGACCACAGTGGTTTCTTTCTGTTTGTTTTTTTCTTTCTTTCTGCCTTTTTCCCTTGCTGACTTGGGAGACGCTATGTTAGTGAAGATGGCTGTTGGGTCAGTTTTGTGGGAAATGCTTTCTTTCTTTCTGCCTGTTTTCCTTGTTGACTTGGAAGACGCTATGTTAGTGAAGATGGCTGTTGGGTCAGTTTTGTGGGAAATTATGTGAATGAAGATGGCTGTTGGGTCAGTTTTGTGGGAAATTATGCGAATGAAGATGGCTGTTGGGTCAGTTTTGTGGGAAATGCGTTCTTTCTTTCTGGGTGCAAGATCTGCAACTCCCACATTACGTGTATAACTGTTTTTACCCTGCCATAATGGCAGCCGTACTTCACTTTCGATTGAAAGACTATCACTTTAACCATTTGTCGGTTGTGCCTGTCATGTTGGAGATAATTTCATTTCATTCAATTTTGAGATTTTGTAATGTTATCACTACTTCTGTAGATTATTATTTGAAAAGAGGTTCATGGGGGGGACCTACAATAAACAACCAAGTGGACTGTTCAGCAGATAACCAGCTAACTTTGATAAAGAACAGTTTGAAATATATAACTTTTTCCAAAAAAATGTTTACATTTGAAACTGGTAACACGTGTTCCGTAATTTCTGGGGGCAGTGATGTAAACAGGGTTGTTGCCGTTGCAGTGACGGCTCACCAGGACTCGTCATTCCTGTACACCACTCCCCAGCGCCTTATGGGTCTGTGGTTTGCTCTGGAAGATGCCACTCTTGAGAATGGGTGTCTCTGGTTCATACCCGGCTCCCACAAAGGTATCGTCTATATGTCGTTTTGTTACTGATGTCATTCTGATGTCATTTTGCTCGTGACTGATGTCATTTACCTTATCATTCAAATGTCATGTTGCTAGTGACTGATGTCACATACCTCATCATTTAGAAGTTGTTTTGTTAGTGTTTGATGTTTCATATTCCTTTTATCAGTATTACAAATAAATGCATTATACAGTTGCATTATGCATTATGTATATGTGTGTGTGTGTGTGTGTGTGTGTGTGAATGAGTTAATATATAAATAAGTACATAAAAAAATATACATATATGAAAAAGATTCAATAAAGATATATATATATATATATATATATATATATATATTATATTATATATCTCTGTGAAAAATGTGAATACAGGAGTAAACGAATTAATGGGTAAATGGATGAATGAATAGTTAAATAGATAAATAAGTAGATGAACAAGTACCAGTTAATAAAAAACAACAAGAAGTAAATGAATAGATATACTGTTTGTATTGGCCAGATGGTGTCCACGGCAACAGACGTATGGTGCGGAGAGTAAACCCACAGCCTGGCGCCAGCAGCACAGAGTTTATTGGCACAGAGATACAGCATGGGGAGTCTGAGTACATTGCTGGGCCGGTCAAGAAGGGTGAGTGTGTGTGTGTGTGTGTGTGTGTGTGTGTGTGTGTGTGTGCGTGTGTGTGTGTGTGTGTGTGTGTTTATGATGTAGATGTTTTTACCTAAGTGTGTTTATGGTGAGGATGTTTTTACCCATGTGTGTGTTTATGATGTAGATGCTTTTACTAAAGTGTGTTTATGGTGTGGATGTTTTTACCTATGTGTGTGTTTATGATGTAGATGTTTTTAGGTGTGTTTATGGTGTGGATGTTTTTACCAATGTGTATTTGTGATGAAGATGTTTTTGATTAAGTGTGTTTATGGTGTGGACGTTTTTACCTGTGTGTGTGTGTTTATGATGTAGATGCTTTTACTAAAGTGTGTTTATGGTGTGGATGTTTTTACCTATGTGTGTGTTTATGATGTAGATGTTTTTACCTGTGTTTATGGTGTGGATGTTTTTACCTATGTGTGTTTATGATGTAGATGTTTTTGATTAGGTGTGTTTATGGTGTGGATGTTTATACCCATGTGTGTGTTTTATGGTGTGGATGTTTTTACCTGTGTTTATGGTGTGGATGTTTTTACCTATGTGTGTGTTTATGATGTAGATGTTTTTACCTGTGTTTATGGTGTGAATGCTTTTACCAATGTGTGTGTTTATGATGTAGATGTTTTTACCTGTGTTTATGGTGTGGATGTTTTTACCTATGTGTGTTTATGATGTAGATGTTTTTACCTGTGTTTATCGTGTGGATGTTTTTACCTATGTGTGTTTATGATGTAGATGTTTTTGATTAGGTGTGTTTATGGTGTGGATGTTTTTACCTATGTGTGTTTGTGATGTAGATGTTTTTGATTAAGTGTGTTTATGGTGTGGATGTTTTTACTGGTGTGTGTGTTTATGGTGTGGATGTTTATACCCATGTGTGTGTTTTTTTATGGTGTGGTTGTTTTTACCTATGTGTGTTTGTGATGTAGATGTTTTTGATTAAGTGTGTTTATGGTGTGGATGTTTTTACCTATGTGTGTGTTTATGGTGTGGATGTTTATACCCATATGTGTGTGTTTTATGGTGTGGATGTTTTTACCTATGTGTGTTTATGATGTAGATGTTTTTTGATTAAGTGTGTATATTATGTAGATGTTTTTACGTAAGTGTGTTTATGGTGTGGATGTTTATACCAAAACATGTGTTTATGATGTGGATGTTTATACCTATGTGTGTGTTTATGGTGTGGATGTTTTGACCTGTGTGCCTGTTTGTGGTGTAGATGTGGATGGTTTTACCTATATGTGTTTGTGTTTATGATGTAGATGTTTTTAATTAAGTGTGTTTATGGTGTGGATGTTTTTACCTGTGTGTGTGTTTATGATATAGATGTTTTTTCCTAAGTGTGCTTATGGTGTGGATGTTTTTACCTGTATGTGTGTGTTTATGGTGTGGATGTTTATACCTATGTGTGTGTTTATTGTGTGGATGTTTTTACCTATATGTGTGTGTTTATGGTGTGGATGTTTTTACCTATATGTGTTTGTGTTTATGATGTAGATGTTTTTAATTAAGTGTGTTTATGGTGTGGATGTTTTTACCTGTGTGTGTGTTTATGATATAGATGTTTTTTCCTAAGTGTGCTTATGGTGTGGATGTTTTTACCTGTATGTGTGTGTTTATTGTGTGGATGTTTTTACCTATATGTGTGTGTTTATGGTGTGGATGTTTTTACCTATATGTGTGTGTTTATGGTGTGGATGTTTTTACCTATATGTGTGTGTTTATGGTGTGGATGTTTTTAATTAAGTGTGTTTATGGTGTGGATGTTTTTACCCAAGTGTGTGTTTATGGTGTGGATGTTTTTACCTGTGTGTGTGTTTATGATATAGATGTTTTTTCCTAAGTGTGCTTATGGTGTGGATGTTTTTACCTGTATGTGTGTGTTTATGGTGTGGATGTTTATACCTATGTGTGTGTTTATTGTGTGGATGTTTTTACCTGTATGTGTGTGTTTATTGTGTGGATGTTTATACCTATGTGTGTGTTTATTGTGTGGATGTTTTTACCTGTATGCGTGTGTTTATTTTGTGGATGTTCAGGGACTCTGGTGCTGATTCACGGGGAGGTGGTGCACAAAAGCGAGCACAACCACTCGGAGCAATCACGAGAAATCTACACTTTCCACATGTACGATCATGCTAAAGCTGTCTACGATGCCAGAAACTGGTCAGTGTGCGCCTGCCAGCTTGCTTGCTTGCTTGTTAGTCGGTCATTTTGCTGTGTAGGATGTGTGTGTGTGTGTGTGTGTGTGTGTGTTTGTGTGTGTGTATGTGGTGTACACATAAACAGTTTTTCTGAATTTACTGTTAAAGCATGTGTGTGTGTGTGTGTGTGTGTGTACATAAACAGTTTTTATGAATTTACTGAAAACATTTACATATTTGAAAAGCGTTTGCTAGTGCCATTGTTAATGCATGTGTGTGTGTGTGTGTGTGTGTGTGTGTGTGTGTGTGTGTGTGTGTACATAAACAGTTTTTCTGAATTTACTGAAAAGATTTACATATTTGAAAAGCGTTAACTAGTGCCATTGTTAATGTATGTGTGTGTGTGTGTGTGTGTGTGTGTGTGGTGTATACATAAAAAGTTTTTTCTGAATTTACTGACAACGTTTAAATATTTGAAAAGTGTTTGCTCGTGCCATTTTTAATGTATGTGTGTGTGTGTGTGTGTGTGTGTGTGTGTGGTGGAAGGGGGTGTTTGTGTGTGTGTGTGTGTGTGTGTGTGTGTGTGTGTGTGTTTAACACTGAAAAGTATTTTTACAGAAAACTAATGAGTTGGAATGTGTGTGTGTGTGTGTGTGTGTGTGTGTGTGTGTGTGTGTGTGTATTAATTGATTAATTGTATGCTTGCATATGTGTGTGTGTGTATCAGAATATGAGTGTGTGTATGTGTGCATGCACGCGTGCAGGTAGTGTGGGTACGTGTGTTCGCACATGCCCTTGTGTGTGCTATGTGTGCGTCTACATGTGTAGATGTTTTCTAATCATGCACCTTCATGTGTGTGTTGATTCTCTCAGGCTGCAGCCCACAGAAGCCAACACCTTCAGTCACCTGATGTCCGAGGTGTAACCCTGCAGGTACCATCCACATCGCACAGCTGATGAATATATCTTCCATGTATTTAGTAAGCTTGTTTGATAACTTTACTTTAATATTGTGGAGTGTTGGCCTAGAGGTATGATGTCCGAGGTGTAACCCTGCAGGTATTTGTATTTGTATTTCTTTTTATCACATCAGTTTTCTCTGTGTGAATTCGGGCTGCTCTCCCCAGGGAGAGCGCGTCGCTACACTACAGCGCCACCCATTTTTTTGGTATTTTTTCCTGCGTGTAGTTTTATTTGTTTTCCCTATCGAAGTGGATTTTTCTACAGAATTTTGCCAGGAACAACCCTTTTGTTGCCGTGGGTTCTTTTACGTGCGCTAAATGCATGCTGAACACGGGACCTCGGTTTATCGTCTCATCCGAATGACTAGTGTCCAGACCACCACTCAAGGTCTAGTGGAAGGGGAGAAAATATCGGCGGCTGAACCGTGATTCGAACCAGCGCACTCAGATTCTCTCGCTTCCAAGGCGGACGTGTTACCTCTAGGCCATCACTCCACATGGTACCATCCACATCGCACAGCTGATGAATATATCTTCCATGTATTTAGTAAGCTTGTTTGATAACTTTACTTTAATATTGTGGAGTGTTGGCCTAGAGGTAACGCGTCCGCCTAGGAAGCGAGCGAATCTGAGCGCACTGGTTCAAATCACACTGGCAGTCGCCAGTATTTTCTCCCCCTCCACTACACCTTGAGTGGTGGTCTGGACGCTAGTCATTTGGATGAGATGATAAACCAAGGTCTTGTGAGCAGCATTCATTAAGTGCACGTAAAAGAACCCATGGCAACAAAAGGGCTGTCCATGGCAAAATTCTCTAGATAAATCCACTTTGACAGAAAAAAAAAAATTGCAGGCAGGAAAAAATACCAAAAAAAAGGGTGGCGCTGTCAGTGTAGCAGTGCGCCCTCCCTGGGGAGAGCAGCCCGAATTTCACACAGAGAAATCTATCGTGACAAAGAGTAATACAAATGCAAATACTATTTTCTCTATATAAGCTCATTTACAACTACAGTTGAATAGAACTGTTTATTGTTTGATCGAGAGGCACTGTGGCAGAACTGGTGAGGCATTGGCCTTGTGGTCCAGCGTTCACCAGTGATCGGGGTTCGAGTCCCCGCTTTGGCACAGTGTTGTGTCCTTGGGAAAGGCACTTCACTCTTTGTTAACTCTTTGCACGTCTTGAGGATGTGGGCCTGTTTGTTCCCCTTGTGTCTCCATGTACCCAGATCGGGTATCTCTTGGATGAAAAATGATTTTGAACCTTGGAACCTGTTTCCCTCACTCCACGCAGGCGTGAACTTGGTACCTGAGTTGGGTAAGGGGAGGCTGATGGTAAAACGGTGGAAGGGGAAGATTGGGTGCCATGTACTTCCTGTGCCAGATCTTCGACACGGTGGATATGATACCACTGCCCTGGTGGCAGTGCAAGGCTAGGGGACCTTTGACCTTTAACCTTATTCTTGAATCAACTGAAGTGTTTAAGAATAGTAATGCTTTGTGGATTAGTGTTATTTCCTCCAATAAGCCCATTTACAGCTTTTATTTGATTTATTGATTTGAATTGTTAAATGGAAATTATTAGAAGATTCATATTTTGTCTTATGTTGACATCAGGTGAAATCATAGTCACACACACACACACACACACACACACACACACACACACCACCCCACCCCCACCCCTTTAGCCCTCAACACACACACACACACACACACACACACACACACACACACACACACACACACACACACACACACACACACACACACACACACACACACACAGACTTACACCCAACCCCACCCCCACCCCTTTAGCCCTCCACACACACACACACACACACACACACACACACACACACACACACACACACACACACACACACACACACACACTTACACCCCACCCCACCCCCACCCTTTTAGCCCTCCACACACACACACAGCACACATACACACAACACACACACTTTTAAACACAAACTACTATTTAGTTCTCTTGTCCAATGATTGTATGACTCTTGTTTAATTCATTGAGTAGTTTTAGAGTGTGCCATGGTGCATGATTGATGAGAGTTTCCAGTTTATCAGTTTTGGTATGTTTGTCTGATATACACAGCGGCTGAAAATAATCAGAAACAAATTGTGTTGTGTGCAGAAAACATTTTACAAGTGAATGTGTGAACATGCAAGAGATAGAGAGAGAGTGTGCGTGTGTGTGTGTGTGTGCATGTGTGTGTGCGTGCGCGCATGCACACACGCATGCATGAACACTCTTGTTTCATACAATGATTGACTGTAAAGATGATTTTTGTATTGAATACAAATATGTATGTGTGTATGTGCACACATAAGTGTGATATGTTTTTTTTTTGTGTGTGTACCCCTGTCTCATGATTTGTTATCAAGAAATACTTATATACGCAGATGGTTTGATAAAAAGAAAAAAAACATGAGGCGTGTTCACTGGTTTGAAATGAAAATGCCAGAGTTTGATTTATAATAATAATAATAATGGATACTTATATAGCACACTATCCAGAAATCTGCTCTAGGTGCTTTACAAAAATGCTCTTGTTAACATAAAACATTACATCAATGTTACATACACACACCAAGATGTAACTACACACACACACACACACACACACAACCCAACCTGCAGTGGAGATGTTGAGACCCTGTTGCTGAGCTCAGCCACCGCGGAGTGCAGGTAGGCCATGCTGGAGGTCTTGGAGAAGAGGGCGCCCACATCCACCTTGAGGCTGTCCACCTGACGGCCCACGTTCAGCACGTGCACCACCTTGTCGCTCACACTCCCCACCGTCTCCCTCAGGGAGCTGAGATCGGCGTCGTGGTTCTGCACCACGCCCGTCACTTTGGTGTAATAACAATACGTACGAGTGAATGTGGGAGTTGCAGCCCTCGAACGAAGAATAAGAATATGATAATAATGATAATCATAATGTATTGTACTTATATGGCGCAGACTCCCCATCTCTCGATGGGCTCTAAGTGCCGCACATGAAACAGACTGGAGTATTTTTGAAGACTCTGAAGGCAACTTGGATGAATATATCGACACAGTGTGTGATTACATTTCTTTCTGTGAAAGTGTGTGCATTCCAGCAAAAAATCTCAAATTTTTAAACGACAAAATTTGGTGTAACGGGGCTGTTAGGCAAAAACTAAAGGGAAAAGAGAGAGCTTTTCGCGAAACTGATGATAGAACAGTCCACAATAAGGCAAAAAGAAGTGTTGAAAAATGCATTAAGAAGGCAAAGGTTTTATATAGGAAACATTTAGAAGAACATTTGTCTGCAAACAACTCTAGGAATGTGTGGACCGGACTGCAGAACATCACTGATTACAAAATGACCCACCAGACAGTCGACATGACTGACAGAACTCTTCCAGACAAACTCAACACATTCTACTCCAGGTTTGACAAACCGTTGTCTACTTCTGACATGGTTGCACCCAAAATCACCCCCACTCCCCCTTTCATAGTCCAAGAGAATGAAGTCAGACGCCACTTCAGTCGTCTGAAATTGACGAAAACCAATCGCTTCGCCAATAGCTTTTTCCCCAAAGCAGTCATTGCCCTGTCTCTCGAACAAAAAGAGTTGTGCAATCAACAACCACTTACCTGATGATCTAGTCACCAGCTCCATCCACATGTGATATGCAGCTTGTGTGTGTGTGTGTGCGTGTGTGTGTGTGTGTGTGCGCGCGCGCGCGCTTATATTGATATGCACATGTGTGTGTCCTAAATTCTACTGTATCTGTTTTTGTGTATAATTTTCGATTTATGTTTGTACTTTTTATGTACTATCCCCCCACCCCCTAATATTCCTTGTGACCCCGGTACACTTGGTAATAAAGACATATTCTATTGTATGATAGTGTATTATACCACACAAGTGCGCATTAAGACATACAAGTGGAAAACACAATTTTTTGTATCTACCAAAATCTGTATTCTACAAATTGCAGATGCATTAATAATTCGCAGGAAAAAAAAAGGCACAAAGTAGACACACACACACACACACACACACACACACACACACACACACAACCACTGACACACCACAGGAATACTACAATGGAAGGGGGACACGAGTGGAGTGCAGAGGGTGGGAGGAGACAAAGAACTACGCTTCGTCACATCCGAAGGCCACTTTGAAGTTGGTGAGTTGATGAGTGCCAGACCTCCGGAGGAAGAGAATTCCAAACAGAGGGTGCTTGATGCTGAAAAGCCCTCTGACCAAATGTATTTGAGAGAATTTGGGGACTGGAAGAAGCTTTTCTCCAGAAGACCTGAGAGAACAGGATGGAGTGTAGACACGAAGAACAGAAGATAAGTAAGATAGAAGGGAACCTTTAGCTCGCGATCTCCAGGTCGTTGCGAAGGTCGTCCACTGTGATTTGAAGGGTGTTGCAGTCACACGGGGAGGTGGGGGCCTGGGCAGTGGTGGTGGTGGTGGATTCTCTGTCGGTGAGGGCGGCCAGTTTGGCTCGGAGCTCGCTGATGGCGTCGGCTTGGATCTGGACGACGTTCTGAAGTCTTTGGAAGTCTTCCACGTCCACGTAGTGCAAAGCGTCGCCCTGGACTGAGCCGGGTGTGAGCAGCCAGCAGCAGAGGAAGGCAACAGCGTACAACGCTGTCAGAAACATTTCTTGTAACTAGTTATTTATCTATTTATTTACCCATTCGTTTATTTATTAATTTGTTTATTCATCTATTTATTGATTTTATTCACTTCATTTATTTAGTCTATCAATCTTTTTATTATTGTTATTATTATTATTATTATTATTAATTTACCGGCGTGGCCGCGGACAGGGTGGATCAAAGACTATCAGTAGAGGAGCCAACTTTATTCGTTTCACTTGGACAGTGAATCATGTTGTTTGTTTATTTATCAGTATATCTATGTATCTATTTATTCATCTATTTATTTATTTATATATTTTTTCTATGATTTACCGCGGATAGGATGGATCAAAGACTATCAGGAGATGAGCCAGCTATACATTCGTTTCACCTAGACAGTGAATCATATTTATTCTTTGAAACATGAGACATAATATATTTATAGATATGCTTTTCCAAAGGTTTTGAAAGAATGAACTGATAGAACTGAAATAGGTGTGCTAGCAAGCACGTAATACTTGATTATCAGAGATTAAAAGCATTCGCAACTTCAAAATAAACAAAACTAATTTCGTAACTAACCAGTTCCGCAAGTTCTTTACTAACCGTATCATAAATCTGTGGAATAACCTTTCCTATGACACCATCAATGCACCATCGGTAAACGCCTTCAAAAATCACATTGACAAAAAGTTTAAGAACCATGTATTTTCCACAGAGTTAAATCTTTACTGAGCTGTAGATAAATATAGTATACACTATGCCAGATTTAAACAAGGGTTTGTTCACAACAAGTGATCCAAAAGCACATAAATGGACACTGATTACGAGGGCAAAAGGCTTTTAGCCTATAGCCAAACATTTCTGTGATTCTGTGATTCTGTGAATTGTTCTGCCGCCTCCAGTAAAGGGAGAGCACAATGTAGTTAAGTATTTCAAACTAACGCACGCAGAGTTATTGACCTTTCGTCTCCCGGCAACAATATCAACATCCGACACTTGTGTTCGAATAAAATTATTACACAGTGTCGACAACACATAATGTGAAATCTAACACACAGCCTAATCCTGTGAGCAAGTGATGAACTGATTGTGCAAATTATACTCCGTGTAGCAAATGTGTTCACTGTAGTGGCTTTAAATCATTCGAAACCTTTGGATTCGTGTAATAAGCGTCGTTGTTATGTGTTTTAAAGCAAGTCGCGATTACAACATGGAAGTAGCGAATACAGATCGTGTCTACAGCGCCATAACTCATGTATGTAGAAACGTGTTTTGTGGATTGATTTGTTTCATTCTATGTGACGGAGTGTAAACTTTAACCGAGATCGTCACAGGCACGCACACACACACACACACACACACACACACACACACACAGATGTATTACAATTTGTATGTTATAATACCAGTGCAATTGCCAATCTACTGAATTACATGTTAAAATGATTTTCTTCTTCTTTTTCTTTAAAAAAAATAAAGTTTCTTTAATCAGCAGTTTTCATTCCTACCGATCCCTACAGTGAACAAGCGCATATATATATATATATATATATATATATATATATATATATATATATATATGTATGAATGTATGTATATATAGATACGTGTGTGTGTGTGTGTGTGTGTGTACAGCGCACCTTGCAACATATGCGTGAAAATGACATTACCTTTTCCACGCACAGTGTACACATCAGAATTGTTTTACACATTTTTTCCCCAGCCACAATAAAAGTACTATCAAATTAATCACGTCGTGAAACAGCAATTTTGACCACTTGAACAGCAGAAAATAGCACACGAACGTTTCTTTTTTTATTTTTTTATTTCCTGTTGAACAGTCGAAGGACGCCATAACAGCAGCGGCGCGCAGTTGTACGCGTGTCCGTCCATAGATCAGCGTATAATGATTTAAAAAAAAAAATTTTCTGATTACAGTAAAAGACTTAATTAACTCGTTCTGACTGCACCGTGACACAGCGGCATCTCCAGCTTGTATTTTAATTTGTATTTGTATTTCTTTTTATCACAACAGATTTCTGTGTGTGAAATTTGGGCTGCTCTCCTCAGGGAGAGCGCGTCGCTACACTACAACGCCACCCATTTTAAAAAATTTTTTCCTGCATGCAGTTTTACTTGTTTTTCCTATCGATGTGGATTTTTCTACAGAATTTTGCCAGAAACAACCCTTTTGTTGCCGTGGGTTCTTTTACGTGCGCTAAGTGCATGCTGCACACGGGACCTCGGTTTATCGTCTCATCCGAATGACTAGCGTCCAGACCACCACTCAAGGTCTAGTGGAGGGGGAGAAAATATCGGCTATCGGCGGCTGAACCGTGATTCGAACCAGCGCGCTCAGATTCTCTCGCTTCCTTGGCGGACGCGTTACCTCTTGGCCATCACTCCACTTTCAGGACCAGTTCAGCCGTCCTGTTGAACAGTCGAAGGACACCACTGACAACAGCAGCAGCAGCTGTACGTATGTCTGAGCACATATCAGAGTCACCATAATGATATTCTTAATTTTTTTTCTTTTTCTGATTACAGTGAAACACATCATTCGTTCAGACTGCACCGATCGAGGTAAACAGCATCAGCAGCGTGTACCGAACACTCCCCAACAGCGGTGCAGACGTCCTCAGTGTTTCCCGGTGCACCAGATACCATGGGGTGCAACAGCTCTAAAAATAGAAAACTTGACGTTGTTACACAAGACCTATTCATGGACGCTGATCAGAATTTTGCAGGCGAAGAAAACTCGGGTCTGTATTATTCTGATTAATAACCTTACTGAGAAACAAGTTGCAAATCATAGTATATGCGCGCGCGTAAGTGTGTGTGTGTGTGTGTGTGTGTGTGTGTGTGTGTGTGTTACTGATATCAATTGTATAGCATTATACAGCACAGCGTAGTATATGGAAGGGTAGAGGGTATACTGAGCATAAATTATTCTGTGTGTGTGTGTGTGCGTGTGTGCGTGCTTTCGTGCATGCGTGCGTATATGCGTGCATGTATGTGTTGTTTGTTTGTTTGGTTGTTTGTTGGTGCTTTGCAAAACTGGACAAGACATATATACCTTCTTCTCTCTCCTGTCGTTGTTGTTCTTGTTGTTGGTGACGGTGGTGGTGGTGGTGGTGGTGTGATCTCCAAATCGTTCTATGGACCAGAGGGACATATACAATCTGGCCGAAGGCGGGACAGCGCAGAAGTGACCATTGAAAACAGGTACTATGACCAGATGCCTGCCGCTGACCTTGACCCTGATCTCATCGAATTCACGGACAAACCGACACTGTCTGTGCCCGGACACCTTACGTTCCCTGGTAAGAATTGCGAAATGTGTGTGTGTGTGTGTGTGTGTGTGTGTGTGTCGTAGTGTGTGTGTGTGTGTGTATTATTATTATTATTGTTGTTGTTGGTGGTGGTGGTGGTGGTGGTGCTGCTGCTGCTGCTGCTGTTGTTGTTGTTATTATTATTATTATTATTATTATTATCACCATTATCGTTGTTGTTGTCTGTCTTTTTCCGATCGGCTGGTTTGCCTTGCCATCGTTTCTCCTTTCTTACGTTTTTAGTTTTCTTTTTTTTTTCCACACAAACGTGGCTTCTTCTTTCTTCTTCTTTTTTTGTTTTTTTGTTGTTTTTGTTTATTGATAATTATACTTATCGTTATTATCGTTGTTGTTATTATTACTGTTGTTATTTCAAAGATTTTCCCCGATGATGAATTGTGTGTAAATGCTGCTGCTGTTGCTGCTGCTGCTGCTGCTGCTGCTGCTGATGATGATGATGGTGAT
>NC_134906.1:1922300-2052300 GCF_041734735.1 Babylonia areolata
GCTGCAGTCGATCTCAACATTAGCATTTTTCAGCAGGCCTGTTCTCATCCAACTTTACTGAAACATTAACGCTAGCTGCTTAAATCTAGCTTGCTCGAAGATCCTTGACATGGGGACAAATTTCACGCATACGTGTTTTTTCCCCCCATCCCCACGTGACTGTTCATCTGACGCCCATTTTCAAACGAGTCAGAAAAAAAGTTACGCATGCACATGGAGCAGTCGAAATATCCAAATGGAACAACCCAAACACTGGCTCTTTGTGTGATCTCAGAATTGGGTTCGCCCAGATTTTTACCCAATTAGTATATTTGTCATCGGCAAGTCGATGTTGGTCGTGTAACGGAAAGAAGAAGAAGAGTACGTCGTTTGTGATCTATTTGAGTTTGAATGATGTTTGAGGAAGGTCAGTTTTCTGTTCCTTCAATGAACTGGGAATGATGATTAAGATGTGCGGATTAATCTTAACCTTTTTTTTTCTTTTCAGTGATATTTGACATTCAAACCTCGGTGATCGATTTGAGTTTGAATGTTGTTTGATGTAGGTCAGTTAGGTTTCCTTCATGATGATTGGATTAACGTGACGAATTAATCTTGACCTTGTTCTTTTCAGTGACAGCCAAGCATCTTGGATGAAGGAATTAATCTTAACCTTTTATCTTTTCAGTAACATTCAAGCATCTTGGGTGAAGGAATTAATCTTAATCATTTTTTTTTTTTTCATTTCAGTGACATTCAAGCATCTTGGGTGAAGGAATTAATCTTAACCTCCTTTTTTTTTTCATTTGAGTGACATTCAAGCATCTTGGGTGAAGGAATTAATCTTAACCTTTTTTTTTCATTTCAGTGACATTCAAGCATCTTGGGTGAAGGAATTAATCTTTACCTTTTTTTTCTTTTCAGTGACATCCAATCATCTTGGGTGAAGGAATTAACCTTTTTCTTTTCATTTCAGTGACATTCAAGGATCTTGGATAAAGGAATCTTATACTTATTATTTTTCTTTTCAGTGACATTCAAGCATCTTGGATGAAGGAATTAATCTTAACCTTTTTTTTCTTTTCAGTGAAATTCAAGCATCCATCCGACACACCAGGTTTCACAAAGTTTCAAAATGTCAAACTGCTGCTCCAAGGCCTAAAAGTCCACTATCCTGGAAGTGATCATCTTCCACAATCTGTGGTACGTACAGGCTGCGATTTTACAGTCATGGCTGGGTTGGTAATTTCTTATTTTTGTATCAAACGGCAGGGAGCAAAAAAAAAATCGTGCCTTTTTGCAATAAACGCAGGCAGAAAAAAATTATGAGACATGACACGTAGTGTGTAATCGGCCCTTTAAATCAAGAGTTAGATATACGAAAACAAGGTGAACAAACTCCAGTCATTTACGGTTATTGTCGACTCAAAACCACCTTTTTTTTCTTTCTTTTTTTTTAATTTGCATGGTAGGGCCTATAAACGGAGAGGGACTCTTCATTGGCACAGATTGAACGAATGCGTCATTGTCTGTGACGTTTTATTTTACTCAAGTAGACGAATCTTACGTTGTGTACACAATGTGTAGTTCTTCAATTTTTTTTTAACTTTTTTGTTCGTTTATCTCTGTTAGCAGATATATCAGTGCGTGTGTGTGTGTGTGTGTGTGTGTGTGGTGTGATGTACCTTTTTGTGCAGTGAATGATATGTGGTTGTGAATCATTTTATCTGATTTGTCATTATTATACCTTTGAAATGTAAGTACATATCTTTTTTTACTGTAAAGCGCGGCGAGCCTGCTTTTGAAAGCGGGGAATCGCGCAATATACGGCGCCATATTATTGCAATTATTATTATTAGTAGTAGTGGTATTCTTATTATAGTATTATTGACTGAAATGATCCTCAAACTAGAGTCCAAACCTACCAAAGAAAATGAGTCAAAACATTCGTTTTGCGTGGCGAAAACTTTGCACGAATCTTGCCCGTTAACATAGGTCCCAGAATTTTGGCTAAAAAAAAAAAAAAGAAAAAGGAAAGAAAATTGCCCACATCGACCTATAACCTCTTTGTTATCAATCACGTACTTTTTGGAACTGCATAATTATTGCACATGATTGTGTGAGTGAGGGGGAGAGAGAGGCGGACAATGGGTACATGTGTATACCTATGTACTGTGTATGAGTGCACGCATATGTAGCGATACTAGTGTTTGTGTACAGTGTACGCACGTCCTCACATCTTTGTCAGTGTGTGTGCACTTGCATGTAAATGCATGGCTGAAAGAGGGATGCTTGTCTATAATTATGTACGCTGTACGTCGCCACACTCCCGCGTTAATTTATATTCATTGCTCCTCGTGAGCTGTGTTATAACCAGTTTAGCTCCTTAAACTATAATTAACTGATATATATATGCCCGTGTTCATGATTCATGATTATTATCGTCATTCTTAGTGGACCATGGCCCCTGGAAAGAGCGTGAGTTCCCGGGTGATACTGGTGCACTTTGAAGAGACACTCACAGAGGACGTGGATCTTTCAAAAGTGAGTTCAGTTGTGCCTCGGACTGGAGGGGTACATGGGATGGGGAAGTGGAGGGGGGTGGCGGGGGGTGGGGGCTGGGGGGGGGGAGGTTGGGGTCTGAGTAGGAGGAGGAGGTGGGGGTGTGTGATGGAAAGGGTTGTTCCACAGTGTCCAGGGGGAGCGGAGTTGGGGGGGAGGGGGGGCATGGGGTGTGTTTTGTGTTGTGTGTGTGTGTGTCTATGTGTGTGTGTGTTTGTGTGTGTGTGTGTGTATGTGCGTGTGTGTGTGTTTGTTGTGTGTGTGTTGTTTTTTTTTGTACGTGTGTGTGTGTGTGTGTGTGTGTTATGTGTGCGTGTGTGTTTGTCAGCGCGCGCGAGCGTGAGTGTGTGTGTGGGGGGGAGGGGGGGTGCGTGTGTGTGTGTGTGTGGGTGCGGGGGGGTGCGTGTGTGTGTGTGTGGGGGGGGGGGGATGCGTGTGTGTGTGTGTATGTGAGTGAGTATGAGAGGGGGGGGTCGAGTAGGGGTGTGTTTGCAAAATGGCTCGGAAACAGTGTGTGCGTGCGTTGGGTCGTGAGTTTGTGTGCGCTTGCGCGCGCGTGTGTGTACATGCACGTGCATATAAATGCGCGTATGTGTTTGTGTGCAGATGGGTGTGGGTGTGAGCTGGAACCTGTCTTGTTACTCCATTTTCATACACACATATACTCACATTAAATGCAAATGCAAACTGGAATGTGTAAGTGCGCACACACGCGAACACACACGAGTTTGTTCCTTTTTCATCACAGAACCAAATTACGAAATAAATGCACACACGCGCGCGGGCGCGGACGCAGATATGTATAAATTATATTTCCTGGAAACATGAATATTGAATGAGTTTTTTATCCGGCCTGCAAAAGCATTAACATTCGGATCGGTCTCGGTCAAAAACACTGAAATATCCCAACTTTGTGTTTCCCAATTGTTCATTTTTCATTTGTTTGTTCCAACAACAACAAAAAGGACTACTGATACTCGTATATTACCGAATTTTATAATTCAAGAAATTATCCACATCTCTCAAACACACACACTCACACACAAGCACTCCCCCCCCCACACACACACACACACTGACGCACACACGCACAGACTGACAATATTAGCCAGACAGACAAGACAAGATGTACAGTTTTCTTATACATTTACATAAAAAAAGAGATTAACTCAAATCTATAAACTGATATAATTGCATGTATATTTTAATTCATCATCTACATGGATATGTGTTGTGGTTCTGTTAAACAGTTTATGAGTGTCCAGATGACGGAAAAAAGCGAACGATGGTGGCAGAAGTGACGCGACTATCTTCCCATCGACTTCAGAGTCTCTGACCAGCGTGAATCTAAGATAAAATCTGTGAGTCAAATTTGTACATAAGCATTGCAATAATTGGTCCTCTTCAATGTTTCGCACACATATGCCTTGTTCAGTTGCACATGTTGTTAATCATGTCATGTTGGAGAAATGCGAAAGAAAATCAGGATACGCTGATGATGTCTTGAAAGTAACACTATGCACTGGCACTTTGAAAATAACGATCACGTAGTTATATCGATGTTCTCTATTGCCGTGATACACAGTGTGTGCACGTGTGAAGGCGTGTGTGTGTGTATGTGTTGCTGATTGTATAGATTGTATTTCTTGGATGTTTTACATAACGATGGGCAACAGTTTATTGTCTTAACATGTGCGTGTGTGCGTCTGTCGACAGCTAATGTTGATTTCTATTTGTGCCTGATCATAATATTATAATGTTTGTGTTTATTCCGAGTCTGTGATTGCACATATAAATTTCAGTGTCGAATAATTAATTTTAAAAAAGGTCTATTTTTCTTTTAATTTGTTAAAATCATATGTTCAATTTGTTTTCAAATCTGAAACCTGTTGGCCTACACACAAATTTGGAACTCTCTGCCATACTCATGATACTGTGTAAGACATTCCGCATCACTGTCCTCTTTAAGTTGCCACTGCAAACTTTCCTTTTCAGGGAGTAGTTTGTCGTAACATAAATTTCTCTGTGTGAAATTTAGGCTTCTCTCCCTTCCTAGTGCAAATGGTCACAGTACTTCTTCAACCCTTTTGTTTCATTCTTTCCGGTCTGCTTTTGAATTTCTACCTTTGTCAAGGTGGATTATTTTACACAGTGTCACTAAGGACAGCTCCACACGAATTCACGCACATTCTTCTTCTTCTTCCATCGAAGTGACTGCAGTCATCATGTTGATTATTCTGTTACTACTTGAGCGGAGGTTGGATGCGCACTGGAGGAAAAAAAAGACAAAAAAAAAGACTGGAGGCCCTGGACACAAACGTGTCATTGGTCTTGGCATCCACAACTTCCTGGGGGAGGTCGTTCCAGTCTCAGATGGTCCGTGTTAGGAAGGACGCATGCTGGTACTGGGTCCGGCACTGAGGCAGAGCGAGCTGCTGGTTGTGGCCTCTTCTCTGGCAGAGCGAGCTGCTGGTTGTGGCCTCTTCTCTGGCAGAGCGAGCTGCTGGTTGTGGCCTCTTCTCTGGCAGAGCGAGCTGCTGGTTGTGGTCTCTTCTCTGGCAGCGAGCTGCTGGTTGTGGCCTCTTCTCTGGCAGAGCGAGCTGCTGGTTGTGGCCTCTTCTCTGGCAGAGCGAGCTGCTGGTTGTGGTCTGTTCTCTGGCAGAGCGAGCTGCTGGTTGTGGTCTGTTCTCTGGCAGCGAGCTGTTGGTTGTGGCCTCTTCTCTGGCAGTGAGCTGCTGGTTGTGGCCTCTTCTCTGGCAGCGAGCTGCTGGTTGTGGTCTGTTCTCTGGCAGAGCGAGCTGCTGGTTGTGGCCTCTTCTCTGGCAGAGCGAGCTGCTGGTTGTGGTCTGTTCTCTGGCAGAGCGAGCTGCTGGTTGTGGTCTGTTCTCTGGCAGAGCGAGCTGCTGGTTGTGGCCTCTTCTCTGGCAGAGCGAGCTGCTGGTTGTGGTCTGTTCTCTGGCAGAGCGAGCTGCTGGTTGTGGTCTCTTCTCTGGCAGTGAGCTGCTGGTTGTGGCCTCTTCTCTGGCAGTGAGCTGCTGGTTGTGGTCTCTTCTCTGGCAGAGTGAGCTGCTGGTTGTGGCCTCTTCTCTGGCGAGCGGGCGTTGGCTGGAGCTTGTCCCTGATGCTGCTAATGGTGATAGTGTTTATGTTGGATGCGGTACACCATGGCAAGGCGAGCAGTCCGGCGCCTGGATTCCAGGGAGGGCCACCGCAGTTCATCGATCATGTTCGACACGCTTAAGTGTTGCAGTAGTGCCTCATGAAGAACTGGGCTGCGCGACACTGAACAGCCTCCAGCCTGTCGATGTTCTGCTGCGTGTGGGGATCCCAGACTGCAGTGGCGTACTCTAAGACAGGCCGTACGAAGGCCCTGTTCTCCTTGATCCCTCGCGAGCCAGTCTTCAGGTTGCGGCACAAGAACCCAAGAGTCTTGTTGGCCTTGGTGCACACGGTGTCGATGTGCTCGTTCCAGCTCAGGTCTTTCATGATGGTGACGCCCAAGTACTTGGCACTGCCAACGGTGGTCAGGGTGTGCCCGTGGAGCTGGTACGTAGGCTCTATCACCTTCCTGAAGCGCGTCACTGGCAGCGTGGTACACTTCCCTGGGCAGAACGACATGTTCCATCTGTGCTTCTCCCTCTCAGCAAGCTGGTCGAGGTTGTGCTGTAGATGGGCCTGTTCTTCCTGGGAGCGCACCACATCGTACGCTGCTGTGTCGTCCACAAACAGTTGGGCGTGGGAGGTGAGCAGGTCTGGCAGGTCGTTATTATAGACCAGAAACAGGCATGGTCCGAGCACGCTGCCTTGAGGGACTCCGGACACATACACACACACAAACGTGCGCGTGCACACACACACACACACGCACACATACACACTGCAGGGAACAAACTTCCCCCCTCATTTTCAAACAATGAGTCCAGATTCATTAGAATCAGGCACCCTTAAAACGATAGATATTCAAATGCACGAAAGAATTTGTTTCTTCTTGAGCAAACGGTGTATGTCTTTCACATTTTTTTTTCTAATTCTCGAATCAAATGCCTCAGTCTTGGGTTCACTAATAACAAGAACTGTACAGAAACATGACAAACGGGTATTTTAGTAATACTTGAGTAAAAGTGACAGCATATATGTAGCACGTTATTGTTTGAATGCAAGGAGTAATGTTAACAGTATTGTTTCAATACTTGGAGTAAAAATAACCTAAACGTGTCACGTGTTTGTTTTAATACTTGGAGTAAAAGTCACAGAAAGTCACCATTGGTTGTTTTAGGAGTAAAAGTGGGTGTTTAATGTGACATGTGGTTGTTTTCGCAATACTTGGAGTCAAAAATGACAACAATAATGTGACACTTAGTTGTTTTGATATTGGGAGTAAAAATGACAGAAATACGGCGTATGTGTATGTTTTAATACTGGATGAAAGAGACAAATGTGACGCATGTTTGTTTGAATACTACGAGTAATGTGAACTGTTGCTGTTTTGATACCTGGAGTAAAAAAGAAAAAAAAAGTCTGACATGTGGTAGTTTTCATATCTGGAGTAAAAGTGGTAGTGTAAATGCGACATGTTGCTTTTATTACAGGGGTAAAAGTGACAGACATGTGACCCTTTTTTTCTCCTAAATTAGGAGTAAAAGAGTCAGCAGAAATGTGAAATTGTTTTAATCTCCCTTAACTCTGCTAGGATTCACTGGAGCTCCACACAGAACTGTTAACAAGATTCCGCCAGGTTTGTCGTTTGTGTGTCAAAGCCTGGGCCTCTGCAAATGGTTTTTCTTTCCATCGTACAGTGTTGTAAGTCCATGGTTTTCTGGGGGTGGTTTTGTGTGTGTGTGAACTGTCTTGAAAGAGCCTAAAAAAAGAAAAAAGAAACCACAACCCACTAGCAGTACCGTCTGAGAACAACTTCATATAACAATATAACCAACAAAAAGGAAAACCACCACCCGCTAGCAGTACCATTGAGAACAGCTTTATATAATAATATAACCAACCAAAAAGGAAAACTACCACCCGCTAGCAGTACCATTGAGAACAGCTTTATATAATAATATAACCAACAAAAAGTAAAACCACCACCCACTAGCAGCACCATCTGAGAACAGCTTTATATAATAATATAACCAACAAAAAGGAATACAAAACCCACTAGCAGTACCATCTGAGAACAGCTTTTTATAATAATATAATAAATAAGAACAGTTTTATATAATAATATAATAAACAAAAAGTAAAACCACCACCCGCTAGCAGTACCATTGAGAACAGCTTTATATAATAATATAACCAACCAAAAAGGAAAACAAAATCCAACAGCAGTACCATCTTTCAAAAGACACACCATGCCAGCACACATGAATCATTTCACAGCGTTCTTCTCTTTTCCACAAATGGAGGCTACATTTTCTTTCTCTATAAATGACATGAATACATGTTTATTACAACAACAACAACAACAAAATGACATAAATACATGTTTATTACAACAACAACAACAACAAAATGACATAAATACATGTTTTTTTACAACAACAACAATTTTTAAAAAAAAGAAGAAAAAAAGACACAAATACATACTTTGAAAAAAAAAGCCCAACACATTCTTAACTTTGTTGAGGGTGGGATGGGGGCAGGAGGAGGGGGGGCATGACACTGATAGATACTTCTCTTTGATTTTTTTTTTTAACATGAATAGTTGAAAAAAACGTGACATGAATATATACTTTACTATTAAAAAAAAAAAGAAAAGAAAAAAAGTAAAGTAAACAGTAACAACCATCCAAACAGCGAAAACTTCACAGCCCAAATTCAACAACACTGGGGGAAAAAACTGACACAAATATCAGGACATTTGACCTTTTTTTTTTTTTTTTTTTTTAAGAAAATCACATCATGTTAATTAAGTCACTTTGCCAACACTGACAGCACACCGTGTGAAAAAGAAAATGGCACACAAACATTTTGTTTACCCTTGGACATTGAATGTATGTATGTATGTATGTATATCACTGACACAATGACACAAGACTTGTGTCGGCTGCCTGTTTTTTTCAACCAGTGAAACAACAAACATTCATGAATACATGATGCCGATTCTTCAAGACAAACTGAAACACATGAGGTTTGAGTAGTCCCATTATCATGTAAAAACTAAGAAGCAGCAAACACATTTTTATGATTTCCATTGGACATTTTATGTCCTCCCCCTCCCCCCCCCCCCCCCCCCCAAAAAAAACAACCTTCCAGGTTTGTCAGAAAATTCTTTAACAAATCTCTCTCTCTCTCTCTCTCTCACACACACAGAGGGAGAAAGCAAGAAATTATCTACAAGAACAACAAAACACAAAAACATTAAACTTATTAGTTAACCATTTGCTTAGCATCTTATAATTATTCAGGATAAGGGATTAAAAAAAACAATAGGATCTCTTGAGACAAAAGGCTTCTTCTGACGCTCTGGTTTCATCACTTTTCAAATGTGTTTTTTTAACGAGTGAAACTTGAAAATAACTGATGTATGTCGATGAGGGTATTTTGATAAAACACATAAACACATCCCGAAACACTGAAGCATGGGGCATCAAGAAGTGAGACATTTTTCTATTAATGGTCATCATTATCATCATTGTGATATTGTCATCATCATCATCATCGTGATATTGTCATCACTATCATCATCATTGTGATATTGTCATCATCATCATCATCATTGTGATATTGTCATCACTATCATCATCATTGTGATATTGTCATCATCATTGTGATATTGTCATCGTGATATTGTCATCACTATCATCATCATTGTGATATTGTCATCATCATCATTGTGATATTGTCATCATCATCATCATGATATTGTCATCACTATCATCATCATCGTGATATTGTCATCATCATCATCATTGTGATATTGTCATCATCATCATCATTGTGATATTGCCATCATCATCATCATTGTGATATTGTCATCACTATCATCATCATTGTGATATTGTCATCATCATCATCACTGTGATATTGTCATCATCATCATTGTGATACTGTCATCACTATCATCATCATCATTGTGATACTGTCATCACTATCATCATCATCATCATCATCATTGTGATACTGTCATCACTATCATCATCATCATTGTGATACTGTCATCACTATCATCATCATTGTGATACTGTCATCACTATCATCATCAACACTGTAATTTTGTGCAAGCCCTTTTCCCACCAAACATGGAGTACACCTCACATCAAATCAGCACCACAAGGAAGGTAAAAATTAAACTGATCCATTAGCAGCATAGCAGTTCACACCAAACAAACTACTTGAAAAGAAAAATAAAGAGCACACCTTCTTATTACACTGATAACACACACGTGCGCGTGCACACACACACACATGCTCTCTCTCTTTCACACACACGGTCTCTCTCTCTCTCTCTCACACACACACACACACAAACACATACACTAACACACACACACAGAGTGACACACAAGCCCACACACATATTCATGCATAAATTGAACCCCCCCAAAACTGACATGATTTCAAACTTTAAAACAAAACGAAACGGACAGATATAAAATTAATTATCCTACTTCCACACACAATGAGCAGACAATGGAAGCTTACTGGTTAAAAACTCCCATACCCTTTTTCACTAGTACACCCACAGGGGCAGTGAATTCATATTCACTGGGTCATAGGCCAATTCTCTCCCCCTCCTGCCACTTTTTACCTCCCCCCAAAACAGTCAGAGGACCTCTGTGGAGTGGAAAATCGGAGTAAAGTGCTTATCCCCAGAGACACAAGACCACGCTGAAATGTGGACCCCAAACTCCGATTTCTGGTGAACACTCCATCGCCAAGTCTAATTCCTTACCAATTCTGCCACAACGCCCCCATGAAATAACTATTATTACCAACAACAAAAAAAAAATCTGAAAGTATCAGTATCAGTAGCTCAAGGAGTCGTCACTGCGTTCGGTCAAATCCATATACGCAACACCACATCTGCCAAGCAGATGCCTGACCAGCAGGGTAACCCAACGCGCTTAGTCAAGCCTTGTGAAAAAAAAAAGAAATGGAAAAAAAAATAAATAAATAAATAAATAAAAATAATAGATAAATACACAAAAATACTACTACTACTAATTATATTATAATATTAATATTTATAAGGCGCAATATCTTAATGATGTCAACTCTAAGCGCACAAAAAAGTAAAGAATAACAGTGCCAGAAAGTATTTAAAAAAAAAAAAAATAAAAAAAATCATCACCAAACTTCAGGAAGATCACCAAGATACTGAGAACTGAGAACAAATTGCTGAAATGAAATGCTGCAGGCATATATAAATTGCAAAATACTTTTGTTGTATTTTTGTATTTCTTTTTATCACAACAGATTTCTCTGTGTGAAATTCAGGCTGCTCTCTCCAGGGACAGCGCATCGCTATACTACAGTGCCACCCTTTTTTTTTTTGTTATTGCTGTTGTTGTTGTTGTTGTATTTTTTCCTGCATGCAGTTTTATTTGTTTTTTCCTATCGAAACGGATTTTTTCTACAGAATTTTGCCAGGAACAACCCTTTTGTTGCCGTGGGTTCTTTTATGTGCGCTAAGTGCATGCTGCACACGGGACCTCGGTTTATCGTCTCATTTGAATGACTATGACTTTGTTGTGCTTCACACCAAACGAATCAAACACTTTGATTTTATCCATTCATAATGGTTGCTTACAGCCCACCAGACCGCACAGGGTCACATCGGGTGCTGAACAACATTATCAATCCTCCAGAGCTCTGAAAAGAACAAAAAAATCTGGAAAATAAAATTAGGCACAAGTGCTGTCATATTTGTGTGCATAAAACTTAGGACCTGTCTCTGACATTGATTATTATGTCTTCTTTTTTTTTTTTTGCCAGAGGATTAAACAAAACCCAACTTACTTGAACATGAACTTAATTATACATAATACACAAAATTATGTGTAACAATGCATAAGGCTAAAAAAAAACCCAAAAAACCAACCCCAACTAACTTGAACATAAAAACTTAATTACTAATTATACACAATACACAAAATTATGTTTAATAATAACGCATACCAGCCCAAAAATTGCCAATGGGCACATCACAGTTCCCAATCACAAAAAAAGGGAGAATACATTACAGTAAGAGTACCAACATTATCAAGTCCAGTAAATAATATAATATTTCAAAACCCATTTTGTGGTTTCACCAATTAAAAACCCAAAGCCTCCGCCTCCACCTCCTTTGAGCTTTATGAGCCATAGGTACTGTTTGATTTTTTTTCTTCTGGTTTGATTCATCATTTCTGTGAATTTATAGGTCTATAGGGTTTGTTTATTTTTTTTAATACTAAACAGAACACACACACACACACACACATACATTCACAAGACAACAATCTTGATTAATTCAACAACAAACAAACAAAAAGAACAAAAAAGTTAACACACACAAAAAAAGAAAAAGATTAAAATCTATATAACCTGAATTCAAATTTGGTCAGTGGTTCGTTGTTATGGTTCAAATGTTTGATTGTGTTGGGTTGGGTTTTTTTTGTTTTTGTTTGTTTGTTTTTTATTGTCTGTTTTTTTTTTCTACTGACCTTTCCTGCTTTTCAATTGTTGACCGCTTTGTACAGTTATGGATCAACGTATCGTTAAAAGGTACCAGTACATGTGTACAGAATACTCAAAAACGTAGCAAGTACACAAATTAATGATAACACACTCTTCTGGTCGCCCTGCTTGTGGTTTTGCAACATTACCATTCTCTATCACAAACAGACAGGTAACTGTTTAAATGTTTACATTCTTGGCATACATGTTTATTATGTGGGACATACACATGCTGATACACATTTGGCATTGTTGGCATACATGCATACAAACACGCAAACATTCACACACGCTAGGAATAATCACACATGTACACACACACACACACACCAGATGCACATGAAAATCTTAAATAACAAAACTATAATCACAACTATTCATAAACCTCAGGAGTTCAGTTCTCTCACAAAATGAAAAAAAAACCAAGACATTATAGGAGTCAAACTGCATCCTAAATATAAGACATTGTAAGAGTCAAACCACATCCTAAATATAAAACACAGTACGAGTCAAACCACATCCTAAAATATAAAACATTGTACGAGTCAAACCACATCCTAAATATAGAACATTGTATGAGTCAAACCACATCCTAAATATAGAACATTGTTTGAGTCAAACCACATCCAAAATATAAGACATTGTACAAGTCAAACTACATCCTATATGTAAGACATTGTACGAGTCAAACCACATCCTAAATATAAGCCATCGTTCGAGTCAAACCACATCCAAAATATAAGACATTGTACGAGCCAAACCACATCCTAATTATAAAAACCAAATTAAACACAAGACAATAAAAAAATAAAAATTTTTTAAAAAAATATAAAAACTTCCACTTGCTGGGAAGGGATGAAAAACGGAGACAGCTGAAACACGAGCAAAGTATGTACACTGTCAACAAACTGTACACAATGACGGGTTGGATGAAATTCATATTCAGCGCATCAGACATGTACATGATAACTGTTCAAGGAAGAGTGACCAAGGACCACATCCATATACACACACGTTTACAGTCAGGTGTGTGTATGTGTATGCGTAAATGTGTGTGTGTGTATGTGTGTGTGAGAGAGAGTGTGTGTGGGTTTCACACACACACATGTGCATGTGAACAACAGAGTATTTACTCCAGAATGAGGGAGGAAATAAGATGAAGAGAGGAACAGAGATATTCTGCATCTTCTGTGAACTTCCTCTTTCGCTTCGTCAAGTCTCCTCACTCAGCTCTTTCAAGTCTGGCCTTAAAACCCACCTCTTCCCAAAATAGCCTCCTTTGCCTGCCTCTTCCTTGTCTTTAGTTTCTACAGTTTTAGAGTTATGCATGCGTGTGAATGACTGGTGCGAAAGCGCTTTGATTTGTCTCTGCACAAGATTCAGCGCTATGTAAATACCATTATTATTATTATTATTATCATTATTATCATGGGGTCTGATTGCCATGTTCACTCATATCATGTACACTTTTACATGCATTAACAGTTTCTTTCAACCATTGAAGCAGCTAATTCTGTTTTCAGGGGTGTGCATGTTGGGTTTCTTCTTGTTCTATCTTAATCCACCAAAGGCATGAACTATGGGATCTTTACTGTGAGAATGTCATCTTCTCCACAATTACGCACCTCAGGCACTAGGCAGGTCTGTACATTGGTAAAATCTCCACCCTTGACCCACCAGGCGTCGTGACCGGGATTCGAACCTAGGACCCTGAGACTGAGAGTTCAATGCTTAGTTTTAACCACTCGGCAGTTACACCCATCAAGGAACAGAGATCAAGCATGAGAGAGAAATGGCATGAGTTACATCCTATAATTTGAATACTTATAACAAAATATTTCACATACAAGCTGGAAAGAAATAAACTGAAGCCAAACAGTATGCATGCAAGAATGAATCACATCAGTCTAGCATCTACCTAAACATACATCAACTACAATCACACCGTGAAAAAAACAAAACAAGAAAAGGCCAAAAATCAAATCACATTGTGAAATCACAGGTGAAAGTGACTATCAAAAGAAATCGACAAAAGAACACACTCCAGGGGAAACAACTCTCACACCAAGATTTCATGTCATCATTGGCAACCTGTTCATCTGCTAACAAGCGTTACAAAATAAACGTTTCATGAAAACACAGAGCATATCACTACACACAAATTACAGGGAATGGGGTCAGGAAAAAATATTTAAAAAACAACCACCTCATGAGACATTTCCAAAACAATACTGTATTACACGGACTGGGCCCTTAAAGTAGTGTGCCATGAAAAAGGTATGGAGAGGTTGGCAAAGTGTGGTGAAGTTGGCAAAGAGTCTCATATACATACACACATACATGTGTGGAGTCATGGCATTTTTATACACTGCATTAAAATTGGTATCAAGCATTGAATCTTGAATTAGTTAAAATCAGCTGAAATCTGTATATATATATATATATATAAACAAAAATCTAAAATAATACAATGACAACATTCGGTGACATGAACATTCTTGCTATCTTCCCGTTTTTTTTCTTTCTTTTTTTGGGGATGGGGGGTGGGGGTGCTTTGTATTTTGTTTTTTGTCACACCTAAAATCTTACACATGCATCAGTAACATTCTCTCTCCTTCAACTACCAATAACTGCACCTCGGTTAAACCTCATCGGCTTTGGTACCACTACTGCGCCAATCTCTCTCTCTCTCTTTCTTGCTTTCTCTATCACACAAACTGGGCAGTAGGGGAGAGAGAGAAGTGTAGGTGGTTTATGAGAAGGTAGGCACAGTAAAATTACAGAACAAACAGGACCCCCAAAAAAGCGTATGTGTATGAATACCAGCAGTAATCTGCTCCATCAGGTAAAAATAAGTGAATAAGAAAATGTGGACTTTTTGTAAAGTTTGAATCTCCGTGACGGCACCTGGTGGGTAAAGGGTGCAGATTTTTCCATCTCCCAGGTCAACATGTGTGCAGACCTGCTAGTGCCTGAACCCTTTTCATGTGTGTACGCACGCTGAAGATCAAATACGCATGTTAAAGATCCTGTAATCCATGTCAGCATTCGGTGGGTTAGGGAAACAAGAACATACCCAGCATGCACATCCCCGAAAACAGTATAGCTGCCTACATGGCGGGGTAAATAACCAAAACGGTCATACACATAAATTGCTACATCTGTCTGAGTGTGTATGTGTGCGTGCCTGAAATCTGATTGAATGACATAGGAAATGAATGATGAGCGCCCAGTGGCAGCCATCAGTCAGCTCTACCCAGGTAGGCAGCCTGTGGTGCAAATGACTCCATGTTTGTAAAGCGCTTAGAGCTTGGTCTCCGACTGAGGATAGGCGCTGTATGAAGATCCATATCAATCAATAAAAAAAAAGAAGTGCCAAACAGACTGAGGATCTGAAATCAACATCCTTTTATTAACAACAACCATGTCCATATGTGTGTGGACTTCCTAAAAGTGATGTCAGGTGATCGGTGTACAAAAGACACTATCATCTTAAAACATGACACACCCCAAAACTGACCTTAATACAACAGTTGGATGAACTTTTGCAACGTGTGTTCATTTAGTTTTGGTGTGGTGGTATCACCGTAGCAATGAAGTAAGATCAGCTTGCTCAATTGGATGGGATGAAAATTATCTAAAATATCTCTCTCTGATTATAATAGAGGTATCTAAATTATCTAAAATACATCTATCTGATATTGTGGAGTTATCTGATTGCTTATCATTATCACCCAAAAATGCAACAATATCAACATAACTTGTGCAATGAATGTTGAGTAAATGTTTGAATGAATTTTGAGAACCACCATCTTGATAAAGTGAAAGAACTGTATCCACTCTTTTTTGGCCTAAAAAAAAAGAGAGAGAAATGAAAAATGTACCGGTACATATTTCCCTTATAAAGACAAGTGTTCTCTAAAGACTGGTGTTTCTTTTCGGGAGATACAAAAATTTTAGAAATTAAATAACGCATAATATAAACATGCCATGCAACCACACTGACTTCAGCTGCAAACAGAACTGTCCCTCTTTGGTTGTAACTTGTGTAGTAACGGTAAAATCAGCCTGAGATATGTAAACAGCAATATCATATACATACATATATATATATATATATACAATTACAGTGTACTATTTTCAGATCTGGTTTATCATACATGTGCCACAGGATAAAATAAACTCTGTTCAGCTTATCATTCAAACCAGCTGCATTCAGCGGGGAGACAGAATATCAAATGCTGGAATCTTAATATCATCCCAACACATTTTTTAAACACATTTTGACAACAATGATAAAACATGGTGGCCTTTCTTTATCTGTGGTTATAAAATCCATGAGAAATAAAAAACAAAACAATCACACACACATAATACACAATGACATACAGACACACACATCTATATCCCTGTACACATCAATATTCATATAAGAACTGCACTGTAAACTATCTTGCTGTCTGACCACAACATCTAAACATCAAAACATGACATGTAAATATTATTATTTCTAGCACAGAGCATATGAAAATGAAAACCTTTCTTAAAACCATGCACACATGAAATATTGCACTCATTTCTATTTCAAGCATTTCGACCAGAACAATGGATATATATATATATATATATATATATATATATATATATATATATATATATATATATATGATAACTGCTGTTGATTATTCCAGCAAAGAATATCTGGAGTTCCATTGTTAATAACTAAAATTCACCTTGTATCTTGTTATTTTAAAAAAATATTGCAAGGGATTCCACCTTCTGTGTTTTTTTTTTTTTTTTTTTTTTAAAGTACAGATTTATAAAAATAAATCAATCAATCAATCAAAGAGAGAGACACCACTTGTTTATGTTTTACATGGGTAGTAAAAAATAAAATTGAGACTCCTATATCTTGCAATCACACAAATGTAAATGTATATATATAGAGAGAGAGACAGATATGTGTGTGTGTGTGTGGTTTCTGTGAATTTGAAGTTCTTCCTTTGCACAGAACCTTCAACTGGCATCTATGCAATGATCAATTACAGCTAAAAGTTGTTTATAAGCCTAATTTGCATTAACGAACAGATCTGCAACACAACTATAATACAAATAAATCAATTAAAACTAAAAGTTGTTTATATGCCTAATTTGCATTAATGAACAGATCTGTAACACAACTAGAATACAAATAAATCAGTTAAAACTAAAAGTTGTTTATATATATATATATATATATATATATATATATATATATATATATATATATATATTCTTAATTTGTGTTATCCTCCAAATCTGTAACATTACTGTAATACAAATAGATCAAACTTGCCTTCTTTCTCTGTCTGCTTACCAAAGTCGAAACCGAAACTCTACTTTAAACATGTGCATCTCTTTTGAATTCTGCTCAAAGTTTTAAAGTCTAAATGCTACTACTACAACTACGACACACAACAAGAAAGTCCACTGAGCCTACCCCTGCTGTTAAAAGATCAATTATGACACCACAGAGAGCAATTCAAAAACCACATTGCATTTCCATAATTCAACTGTCAACATCTTTTTTTAAGTCTTGATCTTCTCAAATTCACAACACTTTTAATTCTCTCTCTCTCTCTCTCACACACACACACACCACACACACACACACACATAAACAAAAGTCTCACTGACAGTCTACCTTGGCAGTCAAAGCATTATTTATGACACCACTACAATCACATGCCATTATTGTATTTCCATTGACACTCACAACACTGCCTATAACTTGTCATTTGTAGAGTGATGGCCTAGAGGTAATGCGTCTGCCTAGGAAGCAAGAGAATCTGAACGCACTGGTTCAAATCACGGCTCAGCCGCCGATATTTTCTCCCCCTCCACTACACCTTGAGTGGTGGTCTGGATGCGTAAAAAAATGTCCAAAATTGGACCAAAATGTGAACTCACAACATTTCAAATAAATCAACTTAGATTAAAAAAGAAACCATAAACTGCCTCAAAAGAATTCTTTCTATTCACAACTAATCACAGGCAGCTTTCTAATTCCTCCGCTGAATGCACAAAACCATGTAATTATAAACATAAAATAAAATCAACGAGAAAACAATGACATTATATCAAACAAACAACTGTCCAATAGCACCTAATGTCAGCAACCACAATTCAAACTTGACAAATCCTGGTGTGAAGAACAAGACATGTTTATAAACCGACTCAGCCACAAATTTACACCATAGAAAACAGGATTTGGAGAACTTTTTTTTTTTTCTCGTTTATTTGTTTGAGTGTGTTTTTGGTTTTTTGGGTTAGTTTTTATTTTTTATTTTTATTTATTTATTTTTTTTAAAGTTTTACTGAGTGAAAGGCAATTGGCTTTTTTTTTTCTTTCTCTCATTTCCTTTTAAAAAAGCAATCACCCTCACCCTCCTCCTCTTTCAACTTCACAACTGCCCCCATCCTTCACACTATGACTGTTTCTCAGTTCTGAAATGCTTTTGATGTATCCTTCCATGACATGCCTGTCCATGACTTGACCATCATATCTGATGGTTAATAAATATATATGCATACATACATGCATACATACATACACACACACACACTTTTTTTTTTAATTACAGGAACTCAGCTCCATAAGAATGCAGTCTTTCCCCCTCCTGTCTAATCTGTCAGAAATCCTGCTTCTTCTGACCACACACACACACACACACAAAAGCAATCACTATTACCCAACTGTACCCAACAGTCATGTTCGACAGTTGACGCACCACAGAGGATCACTGGTCAAGCAGGACAGAAGCCACGAAAGAAAGACATGATTCACACAGTGTGTAAGGCAGCAGCAACAGCAAGTACCTTGCCAGTAACAAACCAACCCCCCCCCCCCCCCAACCCCCCACCCCCAGCATCAAGCCCCATCACGACGAAGTGTCACCCACACCAGCACAACAATAACAAGGGAGGAAGAAGACGAGGAAAGGTAAGAGAAGCAGACATGCCAACCCCTGTCAAGTGTTTGTAGGAACGATGAGGAAATCTGGCAGGAACACTGTGATTTTGGTTGGAACACTCGGACTTCCGAACCACATCAGCTTGTTCCTTCCTCGCATTCCATAGCTTAACTCTTTCCTTACGAACGGCGAAAGAGACGACGTTAACAGCGTTTCACCCCTATCACCATCATCAAAATATTGCAAGCGGAAGGCTCTTGTACTGAAGACGTGAATGTTGACAAAGAATACCACAATTCTGACGACGGAAGCTAAAGGTTGGATCATTCAGACACCCACTGGACATCCGTGGGGTCTCTGTAGAGGAGAAGAGAGGACTGGCCGTACTGAGTGAGTTAATCCACCAGGCACAGACGCTGTCTGACCGAGACGCAATTTGATTCAGCCACGTTGTCTCTTGTTCGGGCAAACAATTAAGCTGATTGGCCCACTCAATGCTGTTTCAATGTAAGCACGCGATTAGCTGAGCATCATCACGTGAGGCCAAGGTTAGTAGTGACTGCACTGGCCTCGTGATTGATAGGTGTAGAGAGTCTGGGTACTGTTACAACAGGAAAGCATGCAAACATGCTATGTAGTTGGAAATGAACTTGTTGGAATAATTTTGATGTTGGTGTAATATCAGAACAAACTGCGATCGAGCATAACAAAATATGGCGAAACTGTAACAGTTTGGAGAAGGAAGGGGTGGCAACACAGTCAACAAACAGAACAAAGAGCCCACAGCTACAAATAACACCTTGAATGGGTGGAAAAAAACAACAAAAAACCCTGCTTGCTCTCCACAAACTCAATCCCATTGAGGAAGACAGTACTTAACATCAATCACCCGTGCTTCAACGCCACACTTCACTGGATGGGAAGGGAAGGGAAGAAGACGAGGAAAGAAAAGAGAAGACAGGGGTGGACACAGTCACCAAACAAAAATAAGCTACAAATAACATCTTGGATGAAAAAAAAACCGCACTCCACAAACTCTCAGTCCAATTGAGAAAGGCAGTACAGTACTTTAACCCTTTCACCGCCAGTCAGAGTGCAAAATTCCCTCGTGCTATAAACACAGAAAATATGGTGTCTAAGAATAGCTGGGGATTCCCCCTGCGATGTGTAGAAAATATGGCCTATCCTACCACCGAACATAAAGAGCAGTAGGTTCATGGATAACAGACCCATGATCTGGTCACCCTTCAGTGACATGGGTCCTCTACCTAGCTGCTGCATAAATGCGAGTTTGGCAGTGAAAGGGTTAACATCAATCACCCGTGCATCAATGTCACGCATCACTGGAAGTGAAGGGAAGAAAACAGGAAAGAAAAGAGAACGAAAGGTGTGGACACACAGTCACCAAACACAGCCAAGAATCCCGAGCTACAAGTAACACCTTGGAGGAAAAAAAAAACGCTTGCCCTCCACAAACTCTCAATCCAATTGAGAAAGGCAGTGCTTAACATCAATCACCCACGCATCAACGCCATGCATCACTGAACGTGATCAACACAAACAAAAAAGTGACAGCAGCGGTTCCTGGTGCTGGAGCGGCAAAAGCTGATTTATCTCAACAGCGCTAAGCTTGCTTGGTGTGAAGACTTTTTCTGGGTCTATGAAATAAGCGTAGACTTTGATTCAGTTCAGTTCAGTTACTGAAGGAGGCGTCACTGCGTTCATACAAACCCATATATATATACACTAAACCATATCTGCTACACAGATGTCTGACCAGCAGCGTAACCCAACGCACTTAGGTCTTGGGAAATACAATAAAGCAAAATGAAATAAGATAAACGAATAAACAAATAAAATAATAAACAAAACAAAATGAATAAATAAATAAATAAAAATAAAGAAGTAAATACTAAGGAAAATAAAAACAAAAATAGAAAAGAATCAATAAAAGAACAGAAAACGCAGAAGACTTTGCAAACTTCTCAATGCTAAGCAAACTTAGCACTGTGGAGATTGCTGATGCAACCCAGCTGTGGAAAACAACACTCAGGAAACGAAGAACTGTTGGACAGACAAATCTTTGTGAATAACAAAGAACAGGGTGGCAAAACTTGGGCAAATTGTGGCTTTTCAAGCAAACAAATACACTACTCTAATCAATTTATGCCAAATATTCATCTCTTTGAAACTGGCTTGTTGAAATGTACAAGGTTCCCACATATATCATTATAATATATGACAGAACAAAATTCCGTATTTTATTCCCCCAGACAAAACTGAAAAATTTCCATTCCAAAAAAAATCCATACTGAATATAAAAAAAACAAAAACAAAATTTGTCTACTGCGCCACTGACCAGAGACATTGGTGGATTTCCTGGTAATTGATGTTCAATTTTCATCCCTTTTGGTGCGTTTATTTTATTTGTTTTATAACTGCATGATCAAACTCTGTTGAATGGTACTGGTAAATGGTTTATCAAATGAAAATTCAAAGACTTTTCCAGACCCTGAAGATTAAAACCAGATTTCCCAAGACTTTTCCTGACTTCCGTGTTTCCGTGTGAACCATGAATCTAGAATGATGCTTCCTGTCCTTGTACAATGATGCCACTTTTCCTAGCAGCCTATTCTTTTTTTGTAAACCAGGAGCATCACTTGACTACTCAGATTGCAGAACAACGTCTAAGACTTGGATAATAATGCAATCAGATCCAACTACATTGATACTGTGTTTACATAATAAGATCATTTCAGCATCACCTTGTCTATACTGGCCCTGAAAAATCAAACTTTACCAGAATTCTCCACCTATTTTGTGCTGTTCATTAGAGCTGCATTCCAGAGACTTGCTCGTGGAACTGAGCGGCGCAAAAAATGAGAAATGTTATTATAAACCACGACAGCTTTTGAGCTTTTGTGCACTTCCACAGTCAATGACTAATGAATGACAGATTCCAATAGGCAAACATGAAGTGCGTAGTAAAAACAGAAAGAAAAAAGAGCACGGACTCAAGTATGCACCAGTGGCGTAGTATACATGTAGAAGTCACCCGTGTGACTGATACAAAATGTCAATCAGTTGCCCCTATGATGGATGTGAAACGTTAATCCCTTGCTCCTGTTACAGATGTGAAGTGTCAGTTGCCCCCTGTGACAGATGTGAAACGTCAATCAGTCGCACCTATGACGAACATGAAGCGTCCGTCAGTCAAGCATCCAGTGGGACTGATGAAACATGCCACCACAGCAGAGTGTCGTCAAAAATATCACGTAGTAGCATCGTCAACGTTCCCAGAATTCCAGGGAAGGAAGGAAGCTCCAGGAGTCGTCACAGCTGGTCCAGTTCTGTGACCGTGGTCCCCGGAGGCATGGGTGACCCCACCCTGGGTACGAACCCCCCTCCAGGCACGTAGTCCATGGCCGTGTGGTGCATGGTGGGTGGCGGGTGATGCATCCCCCCACCACCACCTCCTCCTCCTCCACCCTGCTGCCCCCCCACGCCCTCAGGTCCTTGAGGCGGAGGGTACCCCCCACCACCTCCACCGTGCAGTAACAACCCCCCACCCCCACCTCCTCCCCCCATCATCATCATCCCTCCCCTCAAGGAGGCCTGGTGGAAGCCCGGGTGAACCATCATGCCCTGCCCCTGGCCCCCCATCCCCTGCCCTTGACCCTGACCCATACCCTGGCCTTGAACTTGACCCTGAAAACCACCGCCGCCGCTGACAACACTGTACCCCCCAGCCTGGCTCTGCACAGGGTGTGGAGGAAACGCCATCGTCCCCCCAACGCCAGAACTGCTCACAACTGCTTCCGTCCCCATCGCACCCCCGCCCATCTCATGGCCCCCGGGAGGTCCGTATGACGATGACGGCGGCATCATGCCACCCAGGGTCGTGACCGAGGGGTCATGACCTGCGGCCATGGCCATCATGCCTGTCGGGGCGGGGGCAGGGGCAGGGGGTGAGGACGATGAAAACCCGGAGGGTCCCTGGTCGGAGCTGGGCCCGGAGGCGGAGGAGGTGTGGGAGGAGTGGGAGGTGGGCATGTAGGCGGGGAGGGTGGAGGTTCCTAGTGGGTAGGGAGGGGTGTAGGCGTTGGGGGGGAGAACCGGGTACGGCGGCTGCTGCTGCTGCTGTTGCTGGTGGGAAACGAGTGGCTGTTGATGGCCCATGTTCATTCCACCTGTAGACAAAAAAACAAACAAAAAAACAATACACACACAGAAGATTGATGAGTGAGTTATGAATCACAATAAACAAATCATGTTGAAGAGAAAAAAACAACTAACATATACACAAACAAATATATATTATGTATAGATATAGATCATTTTAAACATAAAACACAGAAACTGTTGAAAGAGTGTAAAAACTGGTGAAAGAGTGTTACTGACCTGTACAACATACATAATTTATGCACTGTGGATTCATAATAACATTTAAATAATATGAATATGATCCTTACAAGACAGGCATAAAAAAGGAAATTTGAGGGTCCCGAGTTCAATTTCGGTATCTGTACCTCATGGATTAAAAGCAAGGATAGTGTGTTTTCTTATCTCCAAGGTCAATAATTCTGCGGATTATGGTAACACGAACACAGCAAGCACGCCCACCCCTGAAAAAAAGAGTATGCCCGCCTTAATGGCAGGGTGAAAATGGTCCCATTCATATGAAACATGCAAGTGAATGCAGGGCTTGCAGGCTAAAATAATGCCGTGAAAAAAAAAAAAACAGAAAAAGAAACAACAGTGCAGATGCTGCAAGTTAAGGCTTTGAAATAACTTTGGATATAGAAATTATATAATACTATGAAGAGCAAGTACACTACAGATGTACACAAAATTCTCACTGTGTTTTTCATAATCACGAAGACCAAGTGCTCAAGGTGTTCAGGTAGTTCAATGTCAATAGATGCGTCATACTTGACTTGCCGTGACATACATTTTATACTTTTTTTCCTTTTTTTTTTTTTTTTTTTAAACACACCTGTCTGTGAATTGTACAAGATATATATTATATATCATACACAAGTTCAAGAACATAATGCACAGACTATGCCCACCCCCACCCCAACCAGGCCCCCCCACATTTTAGTCTGCTCCGATACTGCACACACACACACACACATTACAAATTCACGCACACACCACCCTGACACCTGAGTCGCTCACACCATCCTGAACACTTCCCCCGCACCACCTCACCCAACCCCCACCCCCCCACACACACCTGTCATTGCCTGACCAGGCATGCCCATCGGCTGCCCCTGAGACAACGGTGGTGGATACTTGGAATTCACCGTAGCCATTGGATACGAGTTTCCCCCAACCCCCGCCCCAAATCCACCCCCTGGTGCAGGATTCCCGTCAGCCGTGGGTGCCCTCTGGTAGGCCGAGTTTGATTCCTGGGTGCCGCTGCTCGAGCTGGACAGACTGCGGCGGCGACAGATGCAGCAGACGATGATGACAAAGCCGATGAAAAGAGCAAGAGCGATGCCGACGATGAGTGGTATCGGGGCCTGGTCGTCCACATCTTTTGGGGTTGTCGAACCTGTCGGCCCTGAGTCAAAATTATTAAACTTTTTTTTATTGTTGTTGCTTATGATCAAACACGAAAGTGTAATTCATAAATGTCACAGACATCAATAAATGAATGGATGAGCAACAAATCTATGAAATGGAAAAAAAAAAATTCAATGTCAAGACTCAAAGTCGTTAACAAATATGTTTGTTGTCTCTTCATTGTATCAAGTTTCACTGTGTAAAAAAACAAACACATTTTCAGAACTGTGCATGCAGCAAAGCTGCAAATCTCAAATTTATCTTTGAAGCAGAATACCATGAAACCTGCCCGAATTGCAATAAATGTTGTTTTACTTTTATGCACTAAAATGTTGCTGCCTCTAGACAGAGGAAGCTCTACAATTACAAAATGGTGGGAATCAACACTGCCACGGCTTTACTAAGCATGCTACACAGGCCACTTTTTGTCTTAACCATTCTTTCCCTCTGAAAGCTGAGTTAATGAAACACGATGAAGTATACACTGATGATTTCTCGCAACAAGCTGTCCTGCAAACCCCACCCCCCTCCACACCCCCTCCTGGGTATCAAACCATTTATACTGACTGCTACACTTGAGTCTGAATCAGTGAATACAATATTACTAGAACTTATATGACATCAACAGTCACAATCCTGGTTCAATGATGATCATTCTTGGGATATTTCAGTTCCTTCTACTTCAAAAGTTCATTAAAGAAAAAGAATTGTTTGTTTTGTTTCATTTGACAAAAAAACGATTCAAAGGAAGCTGATATGTAATTCAGATGTATATACATCTTTTCATTGATCATTCAATCACTGATGTCTGTTGTCTATATATATTATTATTGATAATGCAATGACTCTGTATTTCTTTAATCTGTTTTCAAGCTAGATTCTTTTCTTTTCTTTCGTTTTTTTCCCCCTTCTTTTATTCATAAACATGACACACCAAGCAAAGCAGTTTCATGGTTGGCTGCCCCGTCAACAACCGTGACTGATTAATTACAACTCTCCCTCCCTGCAATGAATGAAGGCGCTGACAGAAACACAACTGAGGAAGTAAAGCGTCAGGGGTGCTGAACCTGTTCCACTTCACAGATGACAAAACACAAATGGTGCACACCGAGTGACACGCGTGCCTGCCAAGGTTGCTTAATCATCCGACCATCTTCCTCTTTTGTACTGCAAACATCGCTTTGTACGTTAAATGGGCAACAGAAAAGGAGGGGACGGGAGTCGAGTGAAAATGCACTGAATCCTGCTCCATGCCCTTCAGCTATTGCTTCCCCCCCATCCTTTCTTTTTCTGGACTTTCTTTGTTTCTAAATTCAACTGATGGACTTGAACTTTTCCAAATCACCAGACAACGAAGGCACCCTATGATCGGTTTGTTGATTACAGTCTGTTCACTCAAGCTGCCACTGTTATATTATTTGGCTCTAATTAGTCTCAATAAATAAAAAATAAGCAATTCAGTTATAATATTCATATACAAATAACTGTAACACACATAATTTATTAAAAATGGACTAAGCAATAAGATATTCAGTTAAATTCATATACAAATAATTGTAACACACATAACTTATCAATAATGGACTGGGCAAATGGACAGCATCATATTATCACTTAAGACATCATATATATATCCAGAAGTCCTTTGGTTAACTAAATAACAAAATACTGACTTGGAACAGGCTTTAGTTGTCTGTATTTTCTGTTAATCTTTAGTCCACATTTCTGATTGCTTGTGTGAACTAAAGTTTTAGAGCTTGACAAATTAATTTACAAAACTAAATGTTGATGTACTTTCTGTCTATCCATATAACACTTTAATCATAATTCTTCCACTAAAGCAATGCATTAATACAAACTTGCATTCCTCTGTCCAACACTTAAGTAATGAACAACCAGAAAATGAACTGGTTGATACCCCATGGTCAACATGTCTCTAGTTCTGACTCTTCTCACATTATAAAAGATACAATCTCTCTCCTCATCTTAATGTCTACACCCATCCCCCAATATTGAGTAATTACAGGCCTTGGTCTGTGACCTAAATCACAAAGCAAAGAAAGGGCCATGAAGTGCAATTCTCTGTCAAAAATCTGCTTCACCCTGTTCTCAAATTAAAAAGGATCCAGTACTTTCATATTTGTTATGGACAGCAAATCAAGTCTTTTCATGACAAGGTTAGTTTTATTTAGTCATTGAAGCCTCAAGGTTTATCATAAAATGAGGCAATTATAATGTACATTTTATGTAATTGTATGATCTACAGGTATCATTCTACTCAAGAAGTTCTCTCCATTTTTCAACTGTGCACCTCATCACCATCTGCACAATAATATTATACAGAGACTGGGATCTTAAGATTTCCATCATACAAGTTTATTTGCCTTCATCTGTTGTAACTGATAGGGCATTTAGTACTAGAATAAGCTGGTAAGAGCTACTCAAGTTCTGAAAGTTTCAGAAGTTTTGTAGAATTCTGAACTTTACAATAGAATACATTCCGGGCTGTTAAATTCGAACAGAACAAAACCAGAAAATAAATTGTACAGTCAAAATGTCTGGATCTGAAAAAGTTAAGTCCTTGGCTACGAACCTTGTGGCTACCATTCCCTTAAAACTTGCACGATTAAAACTTCACTCGCATCCATTCATGTTTACTTACACACAAACCCTGGAGTTTGCCGCGTAGACGTTTGCGGAGACAGCGGGTCCCAATCGTTTGCCATTGTAGCTACTCAAAACTCCACTGCCAGTTCCACAAGAAACAGTGCTGCCAGAAAAGTAAGGCCCTCGTCACGCCTCCACGCCTCGCACTTGCTTTGATTTCACCGGGTTCTGCTTTTCGTCTTTGTCTACATTGATGCTTTTTGCAGCAGCCGACGAAACTGCACCGCTAAGCCGCTGCGTCCCATGATGATGACGAAACGGAGGAACACGCTCAGGCGCCTGAGAATCTTGCCAGATGGGCACACATGGTTATTCTTGGGAAGTTTGAGCGCCTCTTATGGATCGAACACGTTTGTTTGTGCACTAACGATTTGTCATCATTAGGCCGGGGATGCGATTCCCATCGAAGTGTAGGTTAAAGTGAACAAGTGAAGGTAAACGAGTTTGCAGATTGCGAACCGAATACGAATAATTCTAAATAAAAACTGTTAGTCTTTTTTTCTTTTCTTTTCTTTTCTTTTTTCTTAATCTTCTTCTTTCCTTTCCCCCATTTCTTTCTTTTTTAAACCAAATTTACAGTAAGACATACTAACATTCGGTGCTCCGAGTTAGCATTTTGAAAAGACAGAAAGGGTCTTGCGAAGTTGAGTGAGTTTTCGGGGTCATTCCAGGTCATTATTCCCTAACCTAATGAATCCTAACTTTTACTTGACAGAGAGCAAAGTTCACGAAACAAACACCAAGTGAGTGTACGGGGCCCAGAGAGTGTTTTCAAATACGCGTAAGTAATCAATGCGTAACTCTTGCCCAAATTTGTGGCATGTGATTTCAAAAATGAACGTGTAAAATAGGAGAATACCACGCAGAATAATTTCAGACACTTCTTGCTGTTGTTAGGTCAGTCATTTCTGCGTGTTATTTTTTCTTGCAGGATCTTCACCGAGACAAGCGGTGTCCGGTGCAAGGGAAGCGACTGTTGAAAAGAACCACCATGCCGTCACACAAGATGAGATCGGGTATTGTCCCCTGTTTCGTGATCGTGACGACTTCCTGGATCGTCTACAAACTGTTCATCAAACCGTTTCTGTCGCCACTGAGAAAAGTAAATAAAACAGAAAAAACATGCGTTTGTGCTTTTTTGTACGTTTTACTGATGTCTTATTTGTGTGATGTTTTTATTCATACGCTCTGTGTGTGCGTGTGTGTGGCTGAGTCTGTCGACAATTATTGTGAATTTTTATTTGACAAATTTTAATATCTTGATCTTAGATATGATCTTAGATATCAAGTTTGTGTTTATAATGAGCTGATGATTGCACTTGTTCATTTCTGTGTAGATTGATAGATTTTTTTTTTTTTTTTACTGATTGATTGATTGATTATATTAGTTTATAGTATAGTATTCATTACTGGGTCAGTGTTTTCATTGAAATGTGGGAGCATGATTAAACTTTGTGTTGTCTGTGAATTAAATGTATGTGCTTTTTTCATAAGCCACTGTTTTTAACAGCGCACGTGTCAAGGATTTCTCGTTTTCTTTGTTTTGATATAAAAGTATTCTTGTGTCTTGCCCCAAGTATTGTCCCTGTGATGTCTTTTCAGATACCAGGACTGTCGTACCGACCTATCGTTGGAAACATGTTGGATGCATTGAACGAAGAACCAATGACCAGTTCCATCAAGTTAGTGTGAAACTGCATGTGGCTGTCTGTGTGAAGTCATTGCGCGATTTTTTTTTTTTTTTTTTTATGGCTCAGTGAAAAGTGTAGAGTCTGATAAAAGATTTTTTTTTTTTAAGAAAAAGAGTAAAGTTCTTTGTTTTGTTATGTGTGAGTGAGTGTGTGCATATGTGTGTGTATGTGTGCGTGTGTGTGTGTGCGCGCGCGCACGTGTGTGTGTGCATGCGCATGTGCGCACATGCCTTTGATCAGTCAGGAGAACACGGCACTTAATCACTTCACCATGGCAAGCTGGTGAATGTTGATAAATGTCGTTCAAGAGTCTTGGCGAATCGTCATGATTTTTATTCCCTGAATGTCATCCTTGATTCTTTGCAATTTTTTTGCGTCGTTGTTATTAATTTTACTTTTGATTTCACACACACTATACCGTGAGCCACTGGACCAGCAGGGGTATCATTCATTCCCTTCTCCGGTGCAAACTACTGCCTTGCTGAAGGGGAAAAAAACTCAAGTAGTCGCGGCTAGATACCCCACCCCCAACCCCAAGTATATTACCTCCCCTGTGCATGCCTTTAGAGCGCCCTCTTCTTCTGGCATCCGTCTTCGATCCCTGACATATGCATCCAAAGCAGCTAAGTCTTTGGGGTTCTTTTTTTTAGCGTTTTCTTACCATCTATCGTTTCTTTGAAGTTCTTGCTTTGCATTTTGTCATGTCTTCTTACAGGACATTCTTATTTGATTTGCTTTGATTTGATATGGATACTTACATAACGCCTATCCTCGGTCAGAGACCAAGCTCTAAGCACTTTAGAAACTTGGGTTCATTCGCACAACAGGCTGCCTACCTGGGTAGAGCCGACAGACGGCTGTCATTGGGCGCTCATCATTCGTTTCCTGTGTCATTCAATTAGATCTCAGGCATGCACACATACACATTCATACAGACATGCAACATTTTATGTGAATGACTGTTTTGTTTATTTACCCCGCCATGTAGGTAGCTGTACTTTTAGGGGTTGTGCATGCTTGGTATGTTCCTGTTTCCATAACCCACCGAAAGCTCACATGGATTACATGATCTTTAACATGTTGTATTTCATCTTCTGCATACATATACACATGAAGGGGGTTCAGGCACTAGCAGGTCAGCACACATATGTTGATGTGGGAGATGGGGAAAAAAATCTCTGCCCTTTACCTATCAGGCGCTGTTAAGTTGATTTGTACCTGAGACCCTCAGACTGAAAGTCCAACGTTTCAACCACTCAGCTATTGCACCTTTCCGTGTTGGTGACGGTGTGTTGATGACGGTGTGTCGGTGATGGTGTGTCAGTGATGGTGTGTCAGTGAAACTGTGTGATGGTGTGTTGGTGATGGTGTGTCGGTGACAGTGTGTCACTGATGGTGTGTCAGTGAAGCTGTGTCTGTGATGGTGTGTAGGTGATGGTGTGTCGCTCATGGTGTGTGTCGGTCATGGTGTGTTGTTGATGGTGTGTCACTGATGTTGTGTCATTGATGGTGTGTTGGTGATGGTGTATCAATGACAGTATGTTGGTGATGGTGTGTCAGTGATGGTGTGTCGGTGACAGTGTGTCACTGATGGTGTGTCGGTGAAGCTGTGTCTGTGATGGTGTGTAGGTGATGGTGTGTTGCTCATGGTGTGTGTCGGTCATGGTGTGTTGGTGATGGTGTGTTGTTGATGGTGTGTCACTGATGTTGTGTCATTGATGGTGTGTTGGTGATGGTGTATCAATGACAGTATGTTGGTGATGGTGTTTTGGTGATGGTGTGTCAGTGACGGTGTGTCAGTGATGGTGTGTCAGTCATGGTGTGTCGCTGATGTTGTGTCACTGGCGGTGTGTTGGTGACAGTGTGTGTTTCTGATGGTTCATCGCTGATCGTGTGTTGGTTGTGTGTGTCAGTGACGGTGTGTCAGTGATGGTGTGGTCAGTGACGGTGTGTCAGTGACGGTGTGTCAGTGACGGTGGTGGGAAATGTGGCAGGTGGATGAAGGAGCTGGAGTCACGCCTGATCCGTTTCTACTTCCTGTACGGCGAGGAGCGCCTCCTGACGGCCGACCCAGACATCGTCAAACAAATCTGCGTCTCCAAAAGCAGGAATTATCACCATGCCAACACAAGCTGGTGTGTTTGTTTGTTGGTGTCTTGTTATGGCTGATACAGCTTGGTCTCTTGTGAAGGACTATGACTCTCAAACATGGAGGCAAAACTGCACTGGCTCTTAGTGCCGCAGCCTTTGGGGGCTAGTTGATCTTTGGGAACCATCCCAAAGCCAACTGTCCTTAAAACCCTCTTCTTGTTCTGGTCAGTCAAGTGCCTAGCACATGTGGTATAACGTACATGGATTTGTCCGAACACACCTTGACACCACCTTGAGAAACTGAAGCAGTCACATAACAAATACTACTGAGTATTGTGCTGATGTTAGGCCCAACACTCGACTTATATCACAGATTGACATAAGTTTACATTTGGGCCAACAGCAAATGATGGCCCCTGTGTGAGGCTTGAAGAGGGCTGTGGCAGTAACAATGATAAAATATTAAAAAAATTAATGTAAAAAAAACCCCCAAAAACAACAACCCCAAAACAACCAAAAAATACGATAAAGCGGTGTCAGTGATGAGAGAAGGGGGTGACGAGGAATCTTTCTGTGCAGGCTGCTGAAGACCCTGACCCCAAAGTTTGTGCTTCTGATGAACGGTGAGCCACACCACAACCTGAAGCGAGCGCTCGCACCAGCGTTCAACTCGGTGTCTGTGGACGGTGAGTAAAGCGTCATGTCGTGTTTTGCTCCATGGTTTTCTTGTGCAGTGTTCTCTTTTTTTTTTCTTTTTTTTTCTCTCATTTAATTGAACAAACATTGAAAATACAAGAGTGATGGCCAAGCGTCCGCCTAGGAAGCAAGAGAATCTGAGCGCACTGGTTCGAATCCCGGCACAGTCTGCCAGTATTTTCTCCCCCTCCGCTAGACCTTGAGTGGTGGTCTGGACGCTGGTCATTCGGATGAGACAATAAACCGAGGTCCCATGTGTAGCTTGCAGTTAGCGCAAGTAAAAGAACCCACGGCAACAAAAGGGTTGTCCCTGGCAAAAATCCACTTCGAAAGGAAAAGCAAACAAACAAAAAAAAACTGCTGGCAGGAAAAAATACACACACACACACACACACACACACACACACACACACACACACACACACACACACACACACACAAAAGGGTGGCGCTCTCAGTGTAGCGACGCTTTCTCCCTGGGGAGAACAGCCTGAATTTCACACAGAGAAATCTGTTGTGACAAAAAAGAGTAATACAGTACCATACAGACAACACCAGGAACACTTCAAGTATGCACAGATAACATCAAGTATGCACGGATAACATCAAGTATGCACAGATAACATCAAGTATGCACAGATAACATCAAGTATGCACAGATAACATCAAGTATGCACGGATAACATCAAGTATGCACGGATAACATCATGAACACATTGGTAACACCATCAGTTACAAAACAACACTTACATAATCATTGCTAACATCATGAACACACTGATAACACCAATTACAAAACAACACTTACATAATCATTACTAACATCATGAACCCATTGATAACACCAGTTACAAAACAACACTTACATAATCATTACTAACATCATGAACACACTGATAACACCAATTACAAAACAACACTTACATAATCATTACTAACATCATGAACACATTGGTAACACCAGTTACAAAACAACACTTACATAATCATTACTAACATCATGAACACATTGGTAACACCAATTACAAAACAACACTTACATAATCATTACTAACATCATGAACACACTGATAACACCAATTACAAAGCAACACTTACATAATCATTACTAACATCATGAACACATTGATAACACCAATTACAAAACAACACTTATATAATCATTACTAACATCATGAACACATTGGTAACACCAAGTACAAAACAACACTTACATAATCATTACTAATATCATGAAAACATTGATAACACCAATTACAAAACAACACTTACATAATCATTACAAAACAACACTTACATAATCATTACTAACATCATGAACACATTGGTAACACCAATTACAAAACAACACTTACATAATCATTACAAAGCAACACTTACATAATCATTACTAACATCATGAACACACTGATAACACCAATTACAAAACAACACTTACATAATCATTACTAACATCATGAACACATTGATAACACCATCAGTTACAAAACAACACTTACATTATCATTACTAACATCATGAACACATTGATAACACCAATTACAAAACAACACTTACATAATCATTACTAACATCATGAACACACTGATAACACCAATTACAAAACAACACTTACATAATCATTACTAACATCATGAACACATTGATAACACCAATTACAAAACAACACTTACATAATCATTACTAACATCATGAACACATTGATAACACCAATTACAAAACAACACTTACATCATCATTACTAACATCATGAACACACTGATAACACCAGTTACAAAACAACACTTACATAATCATTACTAACATCATGAACACATTGGTAACACCAATTACAAAACAACACTTACATAATCATTACTAACATCATGAACACACTGATAACACCAATTACAAAACAACACTTACATAATCATTACTAACATCATGAACGCATTGATAACACCAATTGATAACACACACACACACACACACACACACACACACACACACACAAACAAAAACATCATCACACCAAAGATCCCATGGGAAGAAGTGGTTTATACACACAAGTTGTGAGTTGTTTTTTTGTTGTTGTTTTTTTCTGTGGCCAGGTTTCATTGAGGTGTTTGACATCAAGGCCAAGGAGCTGGTGGAGGACTGGCACGAGCAGCTCAGGCTGGCCGGGGGTGAGGAGTGCACCATCCCCGCTCAGAGCAGCATGACCCACTTCGTGAGTGATGTCCCCTTGTTGACCCAGTTGTGATGGGCTGCAATAGCCGAGTGGTTATAAAGCACCTGGTGCGTTAAGGGTGGAGATTTTTTCCAATCTCCCAGGTCAGCATAATTATGTGCGGACCTGCTTGTTGTGCCTGAACTCCCCCCCCCCTTTTCGTGTGCATTTGCAAGCAGAAGATCAAATACGCATGTTCAAGTTCCTGTAATCCGTGTCAGTGTTTGGTGGGTTATGGAAACAAGAATATACCCAGCATGCACACCCCCGAAAACGGAGTATGGCTGCCTGCATGGCGGGGTAAAAACGGTCATACATGTAAAAGCCCACTCATGTACATACAAGCATACATGGGAGTTGCAGCCCACGAATGAAGAAGAAGAAGGAGGTGACCCAGTTGCGAACATGCCATGAATACACAGAGATTGATACAGTGACATGCACTGCTCAGAGCGGCATGGCCTACATCGTGAGTGATGTCCCCTTGTTGACCCAATTGTCAACATGCATGAACACAGGCACTCTCATTGAGACAGTGACATGCACTGCTCAGAGCGGCATGGCCTACATCGTGAGTGAGTGATGTCCCCTTGTTGACCCAGTTGTGAACATGCACAAAATTCACAGATTTTATTTATTTATCTGTTGTTTTTTCGTTGGCTTTTTTTTCTTCCCCGCATCATGTTTTATTTCATTATCTATCTGCTTAACCTTTTCTCAAGGCCTGACTAAGCACGTTGGATGTCGCTGCTGGTCAGGCATCTGCTTGACAGATGTGGTGCAGTGTATACGGATTTGTCGGAATGCAGTGATGCCTCCTTGAGTAACTGAGCAGAACTTACTTTACATTTTAGTTTGATGTTTGAACATGTCACACAGTGAACTTCTGTACCTGCTAGTCTGTGGACGATCATCAAAATCATGTCAATACACATCCACGATATAAATCTAGGGGAGTAATAATAATAGTAATGGTATTTACATAGCGCTGAATCTTGTGCAGAGACAAATCAAAGCGCTTTCGCACCAGTCATTCACACGCATGCATAACTCTAAAACTGTAGAAACTAAAGACAAGGAAGACGCAGGCAAGGGAGGCTATTTTGGGAAGAGGTGGGTTTTAAGGCCAGACTTGAAAGAGCTGAGTGTGGAGACTTGACGAAGTGAAAGAGGAAGTTCATTCCAATCGCAAGGTCCAGAGAAGAATAAGAACGGCGGCCAACAGTCGAGTGTTTGAATCTGGGTATGCGTAAACAGAGTGGATCCGAAGCTGATTGTAGCACAGAATGATCAGTTCAGGTTGTTTTACACTTGGAAAGCGTTCAAGTTGCAAAGCAAGCTCAAGGGAAACCACTCTTTGATGATATAACACCAACTGAATAAACATTGAGTTGCTTCCCTTCCCTTCACACAGACACTGAGCGAGTCTTGTTCTGATATTTGTGCAGACCCTCGACACAATCTGTCAGTGTGCGTTCGATTACAAGATGAACTGCATGCAAGATCCACACAGCGCCGGGGTTCAGCACATGAAGAAGATACTGGAAGGATTCCGTCTCAGGTCTGAGTGGAGCTGAAGTGTTCTGTCTACTGGTGTGTGTGTGTGTGTGTGTGTGTGTGTGTGTGTGTGTGGGTGTTTGACTGTGTGTGTTGGGTGGGGGAAGTTGGGGGGAAGGGTTGTGTGTTGTGTGTGTGTGTATGTGAGTGGGTGGGTGTTTGTGTGTGGGGGGGTTGGGGCGTGAGGGGTTGTATGTTGTGTGTGTGTGTGCGAGTGGTTGGGCGTTTGTGTGTGGGGTGTGTGTGTGTGTGTGTGTGTGTGTTTGGGTGTGTGTGCGAGTGGTTGGGCGTTTGTGTGTGGGGTGTGTGTGTGTGTGTGTGTGTTTGGGTGGGTGTTTGTGTGTGTGTGAGCAGGGGTTGTATGTTGTGTGTGTGTGTTGTTGTGTGTGTGTGTTTGGGTGGGTGTGCGAGTGGATGTGTGTGTGTGTTGGGGGAGTGTGTGGGGGGGGGATGTATGATGTGTGTTTGTGTGTGTGTGTGTCTGTGCATTGTGGGTCTGTGTCCTTATGTAGCAAATGCAGCCCACTTTCATACTTCTTTCATTCTATTTTTTTTATTTTGTTTGTTTGATTCATTTATACTGTTTCATTTTCGTTTACCAGATTAACTAGGCTCCCAAAGCCTCACTTGTATGTTTGATCTGTGTGTAAGTTAACTCATTCCACCCCAGGTACAAGTTAACCCATTCCAACCAGGTACAAGTTAACTCATTCCATCCAGGTACAAGTTAACTCATTCCACCCCAGGTACAAGGTAACCCATTCCACCCCAGGTACAAGTTAATCCATTCCACCCCAGGTACAAGTTAACTCATTCCACCCAGGTACAAGTTAACCCATTCCACCCAGGTACAAGTTAACTCATTCCACCCCAGGTACAAGTTAACTCATTCCACCCAGGTACAAGTTAACTCATACCACCCCAGGTACAAGTTAACTCATTCCACCCAGGTACAAGTTAACTCGTACCATGATTAATTCCCCTGTGGACCAGGTACCAGTATTCTTGTACCAGTGCACTGTTCTGATTTCGTCCATTCTTGCTTGGTACAGTCGGCATTCTGAACTGAACTGTTTGTGGATTCCAGAAGCATGAAACAAAGCTTTGTTGGACCAATTGAATCAACAAGTGTTCATCAATTTTTCGCGGTTTTAGTGAACCACCCTGTTTTTGACTCACTTGTGTAAACAAAGTGAGTCTATGTTTTAACCCGGTGTTTGGTTGTCTGTGTATGTGTGTGTGTGTATGTGTGTGTGTGTGTGTGTGTGTGTGTATGTGTGTGTGTGTATGTGTGTGTATGTGTGTGTGTGTATGTGTGTGTCTGTGTGTCTGTGTGTGTGTGTGTGTGTGTGTGTCTGTGGTAAACTTTAACATTGACATTTTCTCTGCAAATACTTTGTCAGTTGACACCAAATTTGGCATAAAAATAGGAAAAATTCAGTTCTTTCCAGTCATCTTGTTTAAAACAATATTGCACCTCTGGGATGGGCACAAAAAAATTTTAAAAAAAGAAGCCTAATTATATGCAAACTGCATTTACTGTTATATTTATATTTTTTGTATTCTCTAAATTTGGCACTTTGACCTCTTATTCTGACACAACAACATGATGAGTCATTATTATCATTTTTTGTTCAAACAGGAACTTCTTTTGCTTAGCATGGAATTTTTTTTAATTTTGCAAACGTTTTGGTGCAGATAGTAAAGAAGGGAAATTACTCTGTAATTAATGCTAGGGGACTTAATTCGCTTTAAACTGATCTTTCTCTTCTTAAACATTACATTTTGAAATTATACTCAATACATAAAAAGCTTGGATTTAAAAAAAAAAGTGTATCACAAGTGTGTCTTGAAGGCCTTGCCTCTCTTGTTGTTTTTGTTTTTCTGCAGTGGTGTCATATAGTGCTGGTGCAGGGGAGTTATGTAGCAGGCATGTGGCTGAGGGGTGGAGTGGGTTAATCAGGCAGTTGCTTCCTTCAAAAAGATTTTTTTTTTTTTTAAAGCAAATGCGGTGTAATGTGTATGGACACTCTGACGCCATTTTGAAACGAAATGAAAACCTTATACGGCCCATCCAGTACAGTGAAAGTAATGCATTTTTTTCCTCTTGTGTGTGTGAGAGTATCGTAAGCATGTGAATGTGTGTGATAACACATGCTTCATTCTGTGTGAATTCAAATGCTGTGTGTGTGTGTGTGTAGTAGTAGTAGTGGTCTTCAGTTTAACGTCTTCCACTTTAAGTGATATTAGTGTGTGTGTGTGTGTGTGTGTGTGTGTGTGTACAAACAGACATGCATGTGTATGCTTTCACACAAATATAAATTCCAACAAGAATATCTGTGACTTGAAAAGGAAATCTTTCCAAACATGTTTTGTTGTTGTTGTTTTTTATGTGGAAGGTTGATCGACATGATTCCGCTGATGTCGCGACTGCCGACCAAGGAGAACCGGGAGCGACGGGAAGCCATCAAATTCTTCTCCGACACCATCAAAAACGTCATCAAACAAAAACGGCATCATTGTTAGTGTGTTACATCATGACACGTGTGGAAGTATTTGTGATTGCTTATTTGTTGGAAGGAGAAGGTTGGGGCTCCCTGCCTTCCACCACCGAGCCCTAGACACGGTGAATATAGATTCACTGCCCTGATGTCCTGTTCTGGCTAGTTGACCTTTTAACTCACTCAGTACGGCCAGTCCTCTCTTCTCCTCTACACAGACCCCTCGGATGTCCAGTGGGTGTCTGAATGACCCAACCTTTAGTTTCCATCATCAGAATTGTGGTATTATTTGTCAACAATCACCTCTTCAGTATAAGAGCCTTCCACTTGCAATATTTTGATGATGGTAATTGGGGTGAAACGCTGTTAATGTCGTCTCTTTCGCCGTTCGTATGGAGAGAGTTAACTAGTTTTTATGTGCTTCATGTGTTTTTTGTGCTTATAGTAATTTTCTGCATATAGGGCGCTGCTTTTTTTTATTTTTTTTTTTAATTTTTTAATCAGATCTGACCCCTGCATCTTATAGGCTGTATGCACCCTACCTGTGTCTGAAACCTAAATTCTGACCACTAGGAAGAGCCACCTGACACAACAGACCCACTTTCTGACAACATCGTTGATCACAATAAATGCTCATGGTCAGCGTGAACAGCAACAGTCAAACCACTGTTCAAATCAACATAGTCCATGTCATCATTGAATCAGATTGAAACCAAATCACATACACCACAAAATTTCCACCGAACATGATTGCAGTTCCCCCCCTTAGGCTATGAAAAAAGAGCAGTGTCAGAGTTGGGGATAAGTCATGGTATGAAAATAGAGAAAGCGGAAGTGAACTGATCATTTTTCAAAAGCAGAACACAAAGCAAACTGGTGGATGGGACTGAAGGCAGGGCTAGTAGACTGGACTCTGATTGAACAACTAATAAACTAGGGCTTTACAACACTTACATAACTGAAACCTGTAGAATTTTATTCCATATCATTTGATGCAACCCCCAAAGGGAGGGCTCCCCCATCCACCACCTGGGGGACGCGCCCCTACGCCGTGTAGTCCCAGCGCGAGGGGCACTTACTCTGATTTTCCTGGCTGACTCAGACGTGAGTGGGTGCCTAACATCGTTCGCGCAAAGATTGAAACGGCAGGAAGAGAGGATTAGGCTCCCACCACCTCCCTAAACAGAGCCCTGAGGAGCCAGTTGCATTGCTCGGTGCTAACTTTTTGACAGTTAAATCCCTACGTTGACCGGACTATGCCATTGGTCAGTTCCATACTACACACAGTTAGTCGCGGGTTACGACCATACGTGGAGTGATGGCCTAGAGGTAACGCGTCTGCCTAGGAAGCGAGAGAATCTGAGCGCGCTGGTTCGAATCACGGTTCAGCCACCGATATTTTCTCCCCCTCCACTAGACCTTGAGTGGTGGTCTGGACGCTAGTCATTCGGATGAGACGATAAACGGAGGTCCCGTGTGCAGCATGCACTCAGCGCACGTAAAAGAACCCACGGCAACAAAAGGGTTGTTCCTGGCAAAATTCTGTAGAAAAATCCACATCGATAAGAAAAACAAATAAAACTGCATGCAGTAAAAAATACAAAAAAAAAAAAGGGTGGCACTGTAGTGTAGCGACGCACTCTCCCTGGGGAGAGCAGCCTGAATTTCACACAGAGAAATCTGTTGTAATAAAAAGAAATACAAAATACAAATACAAATACTAGGCTCTTCCGTCCAAGCAATGCAGCTGGCTCCAGTGGACACAGAGGGTATGTATTTCATTGCCTTGATGGTCGTAAAAGTCTACGGGTCTTTTAACTAAGTGATTACTGATTGCTTTTACATGCTTCATGTGGTCTAGTTTTTGTTTGATTTTATACGAATTGTGAGATGATTATTTTGTGATGTTCCTCCCTCCCTCTTTGACCCCCCCCCCTTCCTCCCCACACTCCACTTTTATTTCTCTCTTTATTGCCTTTGTAAGTGGGTGCAACGTTTTGTGGTGTATGCAATGAGCAGAATCAGAATCAGAACCAATTTCAGTGTCAATTATACCATCACAGGGTTTACAAGACATGCATGCACAGTCACATATACCACACACAAACAGTGATTTAACAACAGAATGATGTAAATGAAATGAAATACTAGACAAGAGATTGATTTACTTCTCCATGCTAGGGTGTTTTTGGCAGCAGTTATTGACAAATTCTTCAAATGTTGCTACATCTTTCACTTTGAATGGAGTTCAGAGTATGAAACAGGAAACCAGACTACATACATATAACAGAAGATAAGCATTTTCACTCAGTGAACAAAACAGTGCATGTACGAAGAAAAGCAATGTTAGCAAACAAAACGGGGCACACACTTTGATAAGCATGGTAAGCAAACATAACGGGGCACACACTTTGATAATCATGGTAAGCAAACAAAACAGAACACATACTGAAATAATCATGGTAAACAAACAAACCAGAACACACACTTAGATAAGCATGGTGAGCAAAGAAAACATAACACACACTTAAATAAGCATGGTATGTGAGTGAAACAGAACACACGCTTAGATAAGTACAGTATGATCTGATTTCAGCCAGTGAGCAGCGAAAAAAAGACCTGCTGTCTTGTCTTCTGTCTGCGGGTGAACGTTTCAGCAACGATGTCATCTACTCTCATGTCGCGGGATTTATGATCGCGGGGTTTGAAGTAAGTAAATCTCTGTGTGTGGACAGATCTGTGGGAAACATGCATGTGTATCGTTTCTGTGTCGTGATGGGGGCAACAGCCAAGTGGGTGAAGGGATGAACTTCAATTCTGATGGTCCTGGGCCCTGGTCAAAGTTGGTGGGTTGAAGTCTACGCTCACACTAAGCCCAGCCAGTTGCCATCAGCCTGACACAGCAACACGCACACACACACACACACACAGAAACACATACACACACACAGACACACATACACACACCACACACACTCACACACACACATACATACAGCCAGTTGCCATGAGCTAGACAACAACACGCACACGCACGCATGCACACACATACGCACGCACTCACACACACACACACACATACATACAGCCAGTTGCCATCAGCCAGACAACAGCAACGCGCATGCACGCACGCACGCGCACGCACACACACACACACATGCACACACACACACACAGCTGGCTGGAGATGACTGGTGGCCAGTGTAAACACTTACCGCCGGCATGCATGGTGGGAGAGTGCAGAATGGTGTGCAAACAATTCTCAGCCAGTGGCTGTCAGCAGCTGGCAGAAACTGGCTGGACTTTGTGTGAATGTAACCAAGGGGTGGAGATTTTTTTGATCTCCCTGGCCAACAGACCGAAATATTCTTCATACTGTTTTCTGGTCAACTATTTTTCTTTCGTAATGATCTATTTGTCCTGTTAGAAAGGGTGGAGATTTTTCTGATCTCCCCGGCCAACAGACCAAAATATTGTTCATACTGTTTTCTGGTCAACTATTTTTCTTTCGTAATGATCTATTTGTCCTGTTAGAAAGGGTGGAGATTTTTCTGATCTCCCCGGCCAACAGACCAAAATATTGTTCATACTGTTTTCTGGTTAACCTACTTTTTTTATCCCGATGATCAGTTTGTCCTGTTAGCAAATTACATTTAACATTGTAAATTATTTGTAACAGAGTGGACAAAATGAAGATGAGAAAAAATACAGAAAACGTTTGTGTTTTTTGGTTGTTGTCTTTTATTATTGTTGTTGTTTATTGCTGCTGTTTACCCGAGTTTGAAATGGATCTGAAAATGAGCCACAATAAAAAAAAAAAAGAGCCTTACAATGACACCTCTTTGCCTCTCTCAGACAACCAGCACCGCACTGACATGGACTCTTCTGATGTTAGCCGAGCACCCTGGCGTGCAAGAGAAAGCAAGAAGGGAAGTGAGGCCAATGGTGCTGAAGAACCATAATGTCAATTGGCTGCCGGTGAGAGATATGACCTATCTGACGGCGGTCATCATGGAAACGTTGCGGTGAGACAGTTCAGTTCAGTCATGTGGTAGCAATACTGGTTGTGTGGTTTTTGTCGTTGTTTTTTTTTTCTTTCCCATTTTTCTGTAGTGGCGTGTTGGCCTAAAGGTAACTAATGTGTCCGCCTAGGAAGCGAGAGAATCTGAGTGCACTGGTTTGAATCACACCGGTGGTCGCCAGTGTTTTCTCTCCCTCCACTAGACCTTGAGTGGTGGTCTGGACACTAGTCATTCATATGAGATGATAAACCAAAGTCCTGTGTGCATAATGCATTTAGTGCACGTAAAAGAACCTACGGCAACAAAAGAGTTGTCCCTGGCAATTTACTGTAGAAAAATCCACTTCAATAGGAAGACAAATAAAATTGCAACGCGCAATAAAATTGCGACATGCAGCACGCATTTGATGCACTGAAGAAGAACCCTTGGCAACATAAATGTTTTGCAAATTTCTATTGAAGAAATCCACTGACAGGTATACAGATATGTATGCATGCACTCTAAGGCCAGAATGAATGCGTTTGGTTCTGGTTCCGGTCAGTCAAGTGCCTAGCACATGTGGTATAACGTATATGGATTTGTCCGAACACACCTTGACACCACCTTGAGAAACTGAAGCAGTCACATAACAAATACTACTGAGTATTGTGCTGATGTTAGGCCCAACACTCGACTTATATCACAGATTGACATAAGTTTACATTTGGGCCAACAGCAAAGTGAGAGCTGTATTATCAATGGTTTCTTCAGTCAATGGCAAACCATTTACAGCTTAGTCTTCTGTGAAGGACTATGACTCTCAAACTAGGAGGCAAAATTGCACTGGCTCCTAGTGCTGCAGCCTTGTGGGCTAGTTGGCCTTTTGAAACCATCCCAACACCAACTGTCCTAAAGCCCTCTTGGCCGAGAGAGTGGGGATGTACTTGGGCAAGACACTCTCCACTATAATCAAATTCTAGCCCAAATAGTTGGAACAGCAGTTGCCTCCTCTGCTGTTCTGATGGTCATAGTCGGACACGACTGACTATGTTATATATATATATATATATATATTGTGCTGATGTATTGTAGAAACATGGGTATGAATTTCGGTGTGTGTTTCTTGTTGTTGTTGTTTTCTCTCTCTCAATTATTACTGTTGTTTTTTGCAGTCTCTTTCCCCCCGTACCCACCCATTTCCGACGAGCAGTGTCAGACGACGTGATACAGGGACACAACATTCCGGCAGGGACTGTGATTGGCCTTTGTTCTGGAGCTCTTCACAGGTGAAGGAAGCGGTTTTGTGGCAGTAAGATAGAAATACAGTGTGGATGCCGAGTTATGTGGTAATAAGATAGAAATACAGTGTGGATGCTGAGTTATGTGGTAATAAGATAGAAATAGTGTGGATGCTGAGTTTTGTGGTAATAAGATAGAAATACAGTGTGTATGCTGAATTTTGTGGTAAGAAGATAGAAATGCAGTATGGATGCTGATTCTTTTGGTATTAAGGTAGAAGTACATGTGTATGTTGATTCTTGTGGTTATAAGATTGAAATAGTTTGTTGTTTGAATCTTGTGGTAGTAGGACCGAAAAATAATGTGTACACTCTGGGTTTGTGTGTGTGTGTGTGTGTGTGTGTGTGTAGGAAGACAGAGAGAAATAGATGAGAGAGGTGTATGTGTTGTGAATGTCGTTACGCTATTTCCAAACAGTATTTCTAGGGAGCTGATAATTATTCATACTCCTGTGCCTTAGTCTTGTCACACTGTGTTGCTAAACAGAGTCAAGAGCCGCATGGTGAACAATATATGAATGCACATTATTGTCATCATTGTTAGTAGTATGGTCACACATCCCCTTTTGGTTCACAGACATAAATGACCAAACTGATCAGCTTTCAGTTTAAAACTAACCTTAGCACTCTGTCATATCACTCCCTGTATCAGTCAGCATGTGTGTGAAGAAAGTCAGTGAAAATGAATTTAATCCATAAAAAAAATGCATTAATCAGATTCAGAGTGCATGAAGAAGAGAATTTAACATTCATTGAGTAAGATCTTTTCGGCCAATAAATATATTGCATTCTTTTTCAAGATATGTATGTGAAGAAAAAAAAAATTCTTTTCTGAGATAGTTATGATTTTAGCCTCTAGAAATGTTTCATGATACATACAGTGTGTACTCAGCACGAATGAAAAGGAGAATTTGTTTTTCAGTGAACAGCATTTGAACTTCGTCTTTGCTGTTTCAGGTTGCCAGAAAACTGGCCAGAACCTGACCTCTTCAAGCCGGAGCGCTTCCTGGAGCCGTACAATAAGTTCGCTTACCTCCCTTTCAGCATGGGCCCCTACAAGTGCATTGGCGAAGCCTTCGCTATGAACGAGATGAAGGTCATCCTCGCTCATCTCTTGACTAACTTTTGCTTCACACTGCCCCCTGGCTACAAGTATCGTCGTATCCGCCAACTGACCATGCAGCCCTCTCCGCCCTTATCGTTGATAGTATCCCTGGCATAAAGTTGTCCTGCCCTTATTGTTGACAGTTTCACTGGCATAAAGTTGTCCTACCCTTATCGCTGATAGTATCCCTGGCATAAAGTTGTCCTACCCTTATCGTTGACAGTATCACTGGCATAAAGTTGTCCTGCCCTTATCGCGGATAGTTTCACTGGCATAAAGTTGTCCTTCCCTTATCACTGACAGTAACACTGGCATAAAGTTGTCCTGACTTTATCGTTGAAAGTATCCCTGGCATAAAGTTGTCCTACCCTTATCGTTGACAGTATCACTGGCATAAAGTTGTCCTACCCTTATCGTTGACAGTATCACTGGCATAAAGTTCTCCTACCCTTATTGTTGACAATATCACTAGCTCAGAGATTTTGATATGTAAATCTGATGCCGTCTTTGACTTCAGACTAGAGAACAAAATCTGTGGAGAAGTGTCGTGGGCAGTGTTGACTAACACATTTCTTATTGTGCCGGTCAGTCATCCGCCCCGATGTGTTGTATGTATGGATCTAACTGCACTGATGCCTTCTTATGAAATTGAAGCTGAAAACTGGTGAGTTGTGGTAGAAATGTATATTCACCAACTTGTGCATAAATCAAGTTTAACACCACAACTGATGTACGGTTTTGTTGGGGTTGTGATGTTGATCCATAATTGCTTTTGTTGAATTCAGCGTTAATGTTTTGACAGTTTGCATGTATCTCCTTGACACCTCATGTACAAAACAGCAGTAATTATGTACATAATAGTAAATTTTATTCTTGTAAAGTCATCATATTATGCATTCTTTGCTGGACATATTATTTATTTTGACGATTTTGAAAAGTTTCTGTTAAAAGTCAGTTTGAATGAAATGGCATTTGTTCAAGCATTATTTTTTTTTTTAGACACTTTGACAACAGCAGTAAAGTGTACACACACACACACACACACATACACACATATATATATATATATATATCATTCATGAGGGATACATTTGACTGACTTCATTAATCATGTGAGCAGAAAAGCTGCATGGGTTTACCTCCAGTATGGCTGCCATGTATGACCATGTATTTGCACATGACTTCAGAACACTCCCCAGAACATGTTTTACTGTTGTTAAAGGGGACATGAAGTGGAAAAGCATTGTCCTCTCAAAACCAAGCAAGCAGGTAAATAATTACAAAACCATGCATGACTGAATGATTATTCATATTAAACCAGTGACTTAAAGACGCTGCAATACTGGCCTTGGCTCTATAGCAAGGAAACAGTCCTGGCACAGTCTTTTTTTTTTTTTTTTTTAAACAAATTTGTTTTGCTCTGCTTTGCAAGTCAGCCAGAAGCGAAGGTGAGTCTTCGTACTGGTGACGTCACAACTTTAAAAAAAAAATGACAGTCTTCTTAACGACTCAAACCATTATGTTTAAATGAAGCTTTTTCTCAGCATACACATTTATTTGCTTTAAGAAGTATTGAACGAGCCATAACTACATACATTACAATCTATGTAAGCCATAAAACCAAACCACTTATGGTCCTCTTTAAAGTCTTTATCTTTAAAGGTATACTTGTATGGGGAAAAAAAGTTTCCTTAGAATGCCCTAAAACTCAAGTTCACAGATCATTCAGTTTTTGATCAACCAACTTTGGATCAAAATGGATGAAACATCCAAAAATGGGTTTGACAAGACTAGACCTGATCTACAGATTCGGTGAAATAAACAGGCAAAAAAATAGCGCATTATCTTGGCAACAACACACAATTCTTCTGCACAAAGCAAACAAGCAAACCATAAGACAAAACACACAACTTCAAAGCACTGTACTCATAGTCTTTTAATCACCAGTAAACAGTTGACAAGCACTGTGATTCTTAACACAGAAAAACTATCTGTAAGAACCATATGGAGAAAAACACAAAAATAAAACAAAACAAACAAAAAAACCAATGAACAAGCATTGAAAGCACCTCAAATGAACTTCATTCCACATTGATCAAACATTCCTGTTTCTTGTGTAAATATCATACTGTAAATATGAGACAAAACCTTTCGTTGTGGACTTTGCCTACAACTGTTTGATAATTGATAATTATTTTTTAACTCACATAATGTTCTGACTGTTCTGGGCAGTTTCATCTCTGTTTAAAATGAGGGTGGCTGGGTGTTGTTGAATTATTTCGGCCTGAACAGCCCAGGTGAGAATACTGCTATTACAGGTATCTACCTCTTTTTTTTTTTTCTTTTTTTTTTTTTTTTTAAATATATAGCCTATATGGATCAGTCTGCATGCTTCCACACGTTGAAACTGATCTTTCTATCCACAAAGCACATAAGACACTGACCTCGGTGGAGTCTGTTCAATACAAGATTCAGGGGACGAGAGAAATCTGCTTGTCAAGTAATATCTCTGTTGATCAGCAGAAAGAAGGAAAGAAAGCGTTTTGGTCAGGAATGCAAAGTTTCCTTGTCATTGTGTATATGTATGCGTTTTTTGTTGAGGGATGCATTGAAATGCACACACACACACACACGACATTGAAATGCAGTACATGGTGGACCCAACCCTCTTCCCTCTCTCAAACATACACAAATGAATGCATGCACTCTCACTTGTGTGCACTTTAAGAGAGAGAGAGAGAGAGACGGAGTGAGAACAAAACTGTGTCATGAACTGTGTTTTGTGGGTTTGTCTTAGTATAGTGTTTTTTTTGTTGATGTGACTATTTTATCTGTGTTTTGTGGGTTTGTCTTAGTATAGTGTTTTTTGTTGTTGTTGATGTGACTATTTTATCTGTGTTTTGTGGGTTTGTCTTCGTATAGTGTTTCTTTGTAGATGTGTAAGTTTTATGATTTGACAGTCCTGATATGGCCCTGTGCAGTCGGCTGGACTATAAGAAACAAGAACTCGCTTGTGTGTACTTGACAGAGAGAGAGAGAGAGACTGGGAGAACAACAAAATACTAGATAGCAAAACAAGACATTGCATTATGGAGGGACGTCATGCTCTCACTTAATTCCTTCATCAATGACACATCGTCATCTCACGCTGGCATTTCGTTATTCATCTCTTGGTCTGAACTGCTTTGTAAAGAAGCAACACAACCAGTAAGAAACTGAATTATCGTTTGTTCCTGATGATATTTTTTCTCCTTTTCTTATTTGTTCAATCATCAGAGTTGGGGGGACTGGGGGGGGTGTGGGGTGTTTTCAAGGTGTTTTACATTATACAGATGATCTGTCAATACTGAATATAGGAAATTTTCTATCTAAAATTATGTTTAAATAACATACTTACTGTGACCCAACTAGTGCAGACTCCGGCAGGGGTCTGACATTCCTGTCCTGTGCAAACTACTATCCGCCTATGCGGAGAAACTGAAAATACTACAGCCGATAACCTCCTGGAAGTAGGTAACCTCCCCTTTGTCCCCCTGGCTAGCGCCCTCTTTTTTCGGCAGCCATCATGACTCCTGTTCCTGTGCTCTATCTTTTTTTATTTTTAACCCAAGCAGCTGTGATTGACAATTACATGACACAAATGAAGTTATTCTGGTTTATAGTTTCTTTATTCCACAGATGAATTTATCAATATTTATTACGTTCTGCTGTGACAGTCCTTTGCATTATACTAACGATTTGTCAGTATTATGCTGATGAATTTGTCAGCACTCCAATGATGATGAATTTGTCAATATGACTCCGATGAATCTGGCAATATTTCAAACCTGATTTTTTTTTCTCTGGGGCAAGTTTTGAAAGACAAGGTATGACTGGCGTACACCTGTTACCTTCACAGGAGAGTGAGAGGACGGGAATGTACAGCTTGGAATGAGGAGACGGAGTTGAAATAATCATGCTCAAAGTGATGTGGTATGTGAAACTTACTTCTAGGGTAAAGGTATGGGTTAGGCATGGGTGGTATCTGAGGTATATGTACTGCTTTAAACATGGAAAGTGTATATGTATATAAAGGTATAGGTTAGGTATGGGTTAGGCATGGCCAAAGCGCTATGTGTGGTATCTGAGGTATATGTACTACTTTAAACATGGAAAGTGTATATGTATATAAATGATTAAAAATGCAAAAAGCGTGATGTGTGATGTATGTGCATATATATATATATATATATATATATGCATATGTGTGTGTGTGTGTTTGTAAGTGTACACGTGTGTATGTGCGTGCGTGCATGCGTGTGTGTGTGTGTGTGTGTGTGCACAAGTGCTAACAACTGTAATCTCTGTATGGAATGGCAAACAAACCATCAGCTTACTTGATACACTGTGAGAGAGCCAAAACCCATGATTTTCCATCAGACATCGGCCCCTTACCTCCCACATTGAGTATTACTCTTTTTTTTTGTTTTTTTGTCACAACAGGTTTCTCTGTGAAATTAGGGATGCTCTCCCCATGCATCGCCACAGTACAGACATGAGCCACCTTCTCCTCCCATTTTTCTGTCTGCAACTGTATTTGCTGTTTTATCAATGCTTTTGTTTCAGAATTTTACTAGGGACAACACTTTTGTTTCCCTGGGTTCTTTTACGTGCGTAAAGTACATACTGTACAAGGGACCTTGGTTTAATTGTCTCGGGCATGTCTGTTTCCTGTGAGGCGTGGGAGGGGGTCTATTTCCTGTGGGGAGTGGTACATTTCCTCTGTGTGTGTGTGGTCTATTTTCTGTGTGGAGTGGTCTTATTTTCTGTGTGGAGTGGTCTTATTTCCTGTGTGGAGTGGGGGTCTATTTCCTATGTGGTGTGGGGGTCTATTTCCTGTGTGGAGTGGTCTTATTTCCTGTGTGGAGTGGTCTTATTTCCTGTGTGGAGTGGGGGTCTATTTCCTATGTGGTGTGGGGGTCTATTTCCTGTGTGGAGTGGTCTTATTTCCTGTGTGGAGTGGTCTATTTCCTATGTGGAGTGGGGGTCTATTTCCTGTGTGGAGTGGGGGTCTATTTCCTGTGTGGAGTGGTCTATTTCCTGTGTGGAGTGGTCTTATTTCCTGTGTGGAGTGGGGGTCTATTTCCTATGTGGTGTGGGGGTCTATTTCCTGTGTGGAGTGGTCTATTTTCTATGTGGAGTGGGGGTCTATTTCCTGTGTGGAGTGGGGGTCTATTTCCTGTGTGGAGTGGGGGTCTGGGGGTCTATTTCCTGTGTGGAGTGGGGGTCTATTTCCTGTGTGGAGTGGGGGTCTATTTCCTATGTGGTGTGGGGGTCTATTTCCTGTGTGGAGTGGTCTTATTTCCTGTGTGGAGTGGTCTTATTTCCTGTGTGGAGTGGTCTTATTTCCTGTGTGGAGGTCTATTTCCTGTGTGGAGTGGTCTTATTTCCTGTGTGGAGTGGTCTTATTTCCTGTGTGGAGGTCTATTTCCTGTGTAGAGTGGTCTATTTCCTGTGTGGAGTGGGGTCTTTTTTCTGTGTGGAGGGGGTCTGTCTATTTCCTGTGAGGATCGGGAGAGGGAGTCTATTTCTTGTATGGAGTGGGAGGGGTCTATTCCCTTTGCAGTGTGGGGGAGAGGCATATTTCCAACATGCGTAGAGTTGTTTTTCTTTTTGGGGGGAGAGGTGCGGGGGGTGGGGTTGGGGGTGGGGGGTGTCTATTTCCTCTGTGGCGTGGGGGGCTTGAACGCTCTCCCGACGGCCGGCGACAGGGGCCCCCGGGGGGGGAGGGGTAGGGGGGAGAGGGACGGGGCTCGGCCGTACGCGGCCAGCCTCCCCAGCTTTTCCCTCTGTGCCCTCCGCTTTCGCTCCAGCTCTCGCTGTGCAGGGGACAGGGCCTGCTCTTCAGCGGCAGCGGTGACCATGACGGTGGTGGTACCGAGCGAAACTTTCGGGCCTGTGCCGGTGACTGACTTGCTGTTGGGCGTTGTGGACACGTCCGGGACAGAGTTGGTGGTGGTGGTGTTGGCAGAGTCGGTGGTGTGGGGGGGCGTGGCGCTGGTCACCTGGGAGAGTGGGGCCGGCAGCTTGTCCAGAAAGCTGGGTGGGAGATCTTCCAATATCTGCATCATTATTGTAAGTTCATAACAATAATGATAGTAATAATAGTGGATCCTTATACAGCTCTCTACCCTGAAACATCTTCATCATGGTATGTTAACTCGCCCTACCCCACAGCTGCATGCATGCTACAACTATTCTCGGGACCACCACTACATGAGACCACTGCAGAAAAAACAGGGTGGTTCACCAAAACGGGGAAAATAGATGGAGAATTGTTGATTTAATCGGTCAAACAGAGCTTTGCTTTCATGCTTCCGGAATCCATAAACAGTTTAGTTTAGAATGCTAACTGTACCAAGCAAGAATGAATGAAATTAGACTACTGTGTCGGTACGAAAATACTTGTACCTGGTCCGCAGGGGAAGTAATCATGGTATGAGTTAACTCGTAACTGAAGTAGAATGAGTTAATAATGATAATAATAACGACAACAGTAATAATAATAATGGACACCTATGCAGCTCTCTATCCTGAAACATCTCCATCATATGTTAATAATGATAACAACAACAACAACAGTAATACTAATTATGGATATTTATCTAGCTCTGTACTGAAACATCTTTATCATGATATGTCAATAGTTTCAGTTTCAGTTTCACTTTCTCAAGGAGGCGTCACTGCGTTCGGACAAATCCATACACGCTACACCACATCTGTTGAGCAGATGCCTGACCAGCAGCATAACCCAACGCGCTTAGTCAGGCCTTGAGTGCATGCTTACATATTTGTGTACCTATGAAAGGGGATTTCATTTTACGTAATTTCGCCAGAGGACAACACTCTCGTTGCCATGGGTTCTTTTTCAGTGCGCCAAGTGCGTGCTGCACACGGGACCTCGGTTTATCGTCTCATCCGAAAGACTAGACGCTCAGTTTGATTTTCCAGTCAAACTTAGGAGAAAGGGCGAGAGCGGGATTCGAACCCACACCCTCACGGACTCTCTGTATTGGCAGCTGAGCGTCTTAACCATTCTGCCACCTTCCTTCATCAATAATGATAATAAAAACAACTGTAATAATAATAATGATAACAATAATGGATAACTATGTAGCTCTTTATCCTGAAATGTCCTTCTCAAGATATGCTAATAATAATAATAATTAAAAAAACAAAACAACATTAATAATAATGATGATGATAATAATAATGGATACTTAAATAGTGCCCTGTCCATAAACGTCTTCATGAAGGTAATATCTAATAATAACAATAATGATAATGAATAAAAACAATGGATATTTACACAGCACTCTATCCAGAAACATGAAGATATTATGCTCACAATAATAAATAAATAAATAAATTTATTTATTTATTATTATTATTTTATTATCATTATTATTACTACTACCTTTTTTATATTATATTATTTATTTATTTATTTATGTAAGCTTATCTATTATTTATTCACCTTTTTTTTTTTTCCTCAAGGCCTGACTAAGCGCATTGGGTTACGCTGCTGGTCAGGCATCTGCTTGGCAGATGTGGTGCAGCGTATATGGATTTGTCTGAACGCAGTGATGCCTCCTTGAGCTACTGAAACTGAAACTGCTCACAATAATAATCATAATGAATGCTTACGAAGTTTCAGTTTCTCAGGAATGCATCACTGCGTTCAGACAAATCCATATAACATTACACCACATCTGCTAGGCAGATGCCTGACCAGCAGTACAACATAATACACTTAGTCAGGCCTTGGTTTATATATATTTTATATATATATATTTGTATACATATACATGTGTGTATCTATCAGAGTGGATCTTTTTTACAGAATTTGGCAAGAGGACAACACTCATGTTGCCATGGGTTCTTTTTCAGTGCGCCATGTGCGTGCTGCACAGGGGGCATCAGTTTATCGTCCAGTCCAAATGACCAGACGCTCAGTTTGATTTTCCAGTCTTCTTCTTCTTCTGTGTTCACTCGTATGCACATGAGTGGGCTTTTACGTGTATGACCGTTTTTACCCTACCATGTAGGCAGCCATACTCCGTTTTCGGGGGTGTGCATGCTGGGTATGTTCTTGTTTCCATAACCCACCGAACGCTGACAGGGATTACAGGATCTTTAACGTGCATATTTGATCTTCTGCTTGCATATACACACAAAGGGGGTTCAGGCACTAGCAGGTCTGCACAAATGTTGACCTGGGAGATCGTAAAAATCTCCATCCTTTACCCACCAGGCGCCGTCACCGTGATTCGAACCCAGGACCCTCAGATTTGACAGTCCAATGCTTTAACCACTCGGCTATTTCGCCCGTCATATCTTAACCATTCTGCCGCCTTCCTCGTTACGAAAGAAAACAAAACATACCTCAGCAGCCGGTGCTGCAGCAGGCTTGAAAGACGTGATCCGCGACAGTTTGTTTCTGCCGTCCTTCACAAGCTGCTTGCCCTGCACAGGGAGAAAGAAACATCGTTGTCTGACCACTGTTTGTCTACATGTCTGTCTGTCCACTGTTTGTCTACATGTCTGTCTGTCCACTGTTTGTCTTCATGTCTGTCTGTCCACTGTTTGTCTACATGTCTGTCTTACCACTGTTTGTCTTCATGTCTGTCTGTCCACTGTTTGTCTACATGTCTGTCTGACCACTGTTTGTCTACATGTCTGTCTGTCCACTGTTTGTCTACATGTCTGTCCACTGTTTGTCTACATGTCTGTCTGTCCACTGTTTGTCTACATGTCTGTCTGACCACTGTTTGTCTTCATGTCTGTCTGACCACTGTTTGTCTACATGTCTGTCTGTCCACTGTCTACATGTCTGCCTGACCACTGTTTGTCTACATGTCTGTCTGACCACTGTTTGTCTACATGTCTGTCCACTGTTTGTCTACATGTCTGTCTGACCACTGTTTGTCTACATGTCTGTCTGTCCACTGTTTGTCTACATGTCTGTCCACTGTTTGTCTACATGTCTGTCCACTGTTTGTCTACATGTCTGTCTGACCACTGTTTGTCTTCATGTCTGTCTGTCCACTGTTTGTCTTCATGTCTGACCACTGTTTGTCTACATGTCTGTCTGTCCACTGTTTGTCTTCATGTCTGTCTGACCACTGTTTGTCTACATGTCTGTCCACTGTTTGTCTACATGTCTGTCTGACCACTGTTTGTCTACATGTCTGTCCACTGTTTGTCTACATGTCTGTCTGTCCACTGTTTGTCTTCATGTCTGTCTGACCACTGTTTGTCTACATGTCTGACCACTGTTTGTCTACATGTCTGTCTGACCACTGTTTGTCTACATGTCTGTCCACTGTTTGTCTTCATGTCTGTCTGTCCACTGTTTGTCTTCATGTCTGTCCACTGTTTGTCTTCATGTCTGTCTTACCACTGTTTGTCTACATGTCTGCCTGACCACTGTTTGTCTTCATGTCTGTCTTACCACTGTTTGTCTTCATGTCTGTCTTACCACTGTTTGTCTTCATGTCTGTCTTACCACTGTTTGTCTTCATGTCTGTCCACTGTTTGTCTTCATGTCTGTCTGTCCACTGTTTGTCTACATGTCTGATCACTGTTTGTCTACATGTCTGATCACTGTTTGTCTACATGTCTGTCCACTGTTTGTCTACATGTCTGTCTGACCACTGTTTGTCTTCATGTCTGTCTGACCACTGTTTGTCTACATGTCTGTCCACTGTTTGTCTACATGTCTGTCCACGGTTTGTCTACATGTCTGTCCACTGTTTGTGTACATGTCTGACCACTGTTTGTCTTCATGTCTGTCCACTGTTTGTCTACATGTCTGACCACTGTTTGTCTTCATGTCTGTCTGACCACTGTTTGTCTACATGTCTGTCTTACCACTGTTTGTCTTCATGTCTGTCTGTCCACTGTTTGTCTTCATGTCTGTCTGTCCACTGTTTGTCTACATGTCTGTCTGACCACTGTTTGTCTACATGTCTGTCTTACCACTGTTTGTCTTCATGTCTGTCTGACCACTGTTTGTCTACATGTCTGTCCACTGTTTGTCTACATGTCTGTCTGACCACTGTTTGTCTACATGTCTGACCACTGTTTGTCTACATGTCTGACCACTGTTTGTCTACATGTCTGTCTGACCACTGTTTGTCTACATGTTGTCTACATGTCTGTCTGACCACTGTTTGTCTACATGTCTGTCCACTGTTTGTCTTCATGTCTGTCTTACCACTGTTTGTCTACATGTCTGTCTGACCACTGTTTGTCTACATGTCTGTCTGACCACTGTTTGTCTACATGTTGTCTACATGTCTGTCTGACCACTGTTTGTCTACATGTCTGCCTGACCACTGTTTGTCTACATGTCTGTCTGACCACTGTTTGTCTACATGTCTGTCTGACCACTGTTTGTCTACATGTCTGTCCACTGTTTGTCTACATGTCTGACCACTGTTTGTCTACATGTCTGTCTGACCACTGTTTGTCTACATGTCTGTCCACTGTTTGTCTACATGTCTGTCTGACCACTGTTTGTCTACATGTCTGTCTGTCCACTGTTTGTCTACATGTCTGTCTGACCACTGTCTACATGTCTGACCACTGTTTGTCTACATGTCTGTCCACTGTTTGTCTACATGTCTGTCTGTCCACTGTTTGTCTACATGTCTGTCTGACCACTGTTTGTCTACATGTCTGACCACTGTTTGTCTACATGTCTGTCTGACCACTGTTTGTCTACATGTCTGTCTGACCACTGTTTGTCTACATGTCTGACCACTGTTTGTCTTCATGTCTGTCTGACCACTGTTTGTCTACATGTCTGTCCACTGTTTGTCTTCATGTCTGTCTGACCACTGTTTGTCTTCATGTCTGTCTGACCACTGTTTGTCTACATGTCTGTCCACTGTTTGTCTACATGTCTGACCACTGTTTGTCTACATGTCTGTCCACTGTTTGTCTTCATGTCTGTCTGACCACTGTTTGTCTACATGTCTGTCCACTGTTTGTCTACATGTCTGACCACTGTTTGTCTACATGTCTGTCCACTGTTTGTCTTCATGTCTGTCTGACCACTGTTTGTCTTCATGTCTGTCTGACCAGTTTGTCTACATGTCTGTCTTACCACTGTTTGTCTACATGTCTGTCTTACCACTGTTTGTCTACATGTCTGTCTTACCACTGTTTGTATATATGTCTATCTGATCACTGTTTGTCTACATGTCTGTCTGACCAGTTTGTCTTCATGTCTGTCTTACCACTGTTTGTCTACATGTCTGTCTTACCACTGTTTGTCTTCATGTCTGACCACTGTTTGTCTACATGTCTGTCCACTGTTTGTCTACATGTCTGTCTTACCACTGTTTGTATATATGTCTATCTGATCACTGTTTGTCTACATGTCTGTCTGACCAGTTTGTCTTCATGTCTGTCTTACCACTGTTTGTCTACATGTCTGTCTTACCACTGTTTGTCTTCATGTCTGACCACTGTTTGTCTACATGTCTGTCCACTGTTTGTCTACATGTCTGTCCACTGTTTGTCTTCATGTCTGTCTGACCACTGTTTGTCTACATGTCTGTCCACTGTTTGTCTTCATGTCTGTCTGACCACTGTTTGTCTTCATGTCTGACCACTGTTTGTCTTCATGTCTGTCTGACCACTGTTTGTCTTCATGTCTGTCTGACCAGTTTGTCTACATGTCTGTCTTACCACTGTTTGTCTACATGTCTGTCTTACCACTGTTTGTCTACATGTCTGTCCACTGTTTGTCTACATGTCTGACCACTGTTTGTCTACATGTCTGTCCACTGTTTGTCTTCATGTCTGTCTGACCACTGTTTGTCTTCATGTCTGTCTGACCAGTTTGTCTACATGTCTGTCTTACCACTGTTTGTCTACATGTCTGTCTTACCACTGTTTGTCTACATGTCTGTCTTACCACTGTTTGTATATATGTCTATCTGATCACTGTTTGTCTACATGTCTGTCTGACCAGTTTGTCTTCATGTCTGTCTTACCACTGTTTGTCTACATGTCTGTCTTACCACTGTTTGTCTACATGTCTGTCTTACCACTGTTTGTCTACATGTCTGTCTTACCACTGTTTGTATATATGTCTATCTGATCACTGTTTGTCTACATGTCTGTCTGACCAGTTTGTCTTCATGTCTGTCTTACCACTGTTTGTCTACATGTCTGTCTTACCACTGTTTGTCTACATGTCTGTCTTACCACTGTTTGTCTTCATGTCTGTCTTACCACTGTTTGTCTACATGTACTGTTTGTCTACATGTCTGTCTGACCAGTTTGTCTTCATGTCTGTCTTACCACTGTTTGTCTACATGTCTGTCTTACCACTGTTTGTCTACATGTCTGTCTTACCACTGTTTGTCTTCATGTCTGTCTTACCACTGTTTGTCTTCATGTCTGTCTGACCAGTTTGTCTTCATGTCTGTCTTACCACTGTTTGTCTACATGTCTGTCTGACCAGTTTGTCTTCATGTCTGTCTTACCACTGTTTGTCTACATGTCTGTCTTACCACTGTTTGTCTACATGTCTGTCTTACCACTGTTTGTCTACATGTCTGTCTTACCACTGTTTGTCTTCATGTCTGTCTGACCAGTTTGTCTTCATGTCTGTCTTACCACTGTTTGTCTACATGTCTGTCTGACCAGTTTGTCTTCATGTCTGTCTTACCACTGTTTGTCTACATGTCTGTCTTACCACTGTTTGTCTACATGTCTGTCTTACCACTGTTTGTCTTCATGTCTGTCTTACCACTGTTTGTATATATGTCTATCTGATCACTGTTTGTCTACATGTCTGTCTTACCACTGTTTGTCTTCATGTCTGTCTTACCACTGTTTGTCTTCATGTCTGTCTTACCACTGTTTGTCTACATGTCTGTCTGACCAGTTTGTCTTCATGTCTGTCTTACCACTGTTTGTCTACATGTCTGTCTTACCACTGTTTGTCTACATGTCTGTCTGACCAGTTTGTCTTCATGTCTGTCTTACCACTGTTTGTCTACATGTCTGTCTTACCACTGTTTGTCTACATGTCTGTCTTACCACTGTTTGTCTTCATGTCTGTCTTACCACTGTTTGTCTTCATGTCTGTCTTACCACTGTTTGTATACATGTCTGTCTGACCACTGTTTGTCTACATGTCTGTCCACTGTTTGTCTACATGTCTGTCTGACCACTGTTTGTCTACATGTCTGTCTGTCCACTGTTTGTCTACATGTCTGTCTGTCTCAAACACACAGCTTCTTGTGTGACTGCTGTTGTGCTGCTGCTGCTGCTGCGTACACACTGAAAGGCTACCACAAAGCTGTCTGACGTGCAGACAGGATTCCTCTCAAAAGTTTTACTGTACTTTTATTATTGTTTTAAGTTTATTGAATTTTTTTTATATATTTGTTTAATAGCTTTGAATGGAAATATACAAAATACATCCCCTCCCAATAATTTTATGGGTTTTTTTTTCTTCTAAAATTGTATTAATCTTTATTATTTGATAGTCTGACTGAAGATCAGGATCAGGATAGATATGTTGCAGAGGCCAATACGGCCATCGTCGCAACGGACTTGGGAGAGCGCATGTATTTAAAAAAACAAAACAAAAAAAAACCCCTCTACAGTTGATGGAAAACAGTAGATGGCTCAACCTAAGTGTCTCCCATAAAGGCAAAGCTTACAACCATGTGCTCTAAAGCGGACACCTGCTAATAAAGTGGCTGCAATTTTAAAATGAGCTGTATTTTTTTTTTCTTTCTAGAATTGCAGACACTTTATTCGCAAATGTCCTGAATATGGTTATAAGCTTAACTGGTGCTGGGATCATCCAAAGTACAACTGTGTGGGTGTTTCTTGAATGAAATGTGTGAAGGGAATGCAGAAAAGCCCTCACCCAGTCCCTGTGAAGGGAATGCAGAAAAGCCCCTCACCCAGTCCCTGTGAAATGTGTGAAGGGAATGCAGAAAAGCCCTCACCCAGTCCCTGTGAAGGGAATGCAGAAAAGCCCTCACCCAGTCCCTGTGAAATCTGTGAAGGGAATGCAGAAAATCCCCTCACCCAGTCCCTGTGAAGGGAATGCAGAAAAGCCCTCACCCAGTCCCTGTGAAGGGAATGCAGAAAATCCCCTCACCCAGTCCCTGTGAAGGGAATGCAGAAAAGCCCCTCACCCAGTCCCTGTGAAGGGAATACAGAAAAGCCCTCACCCAGTCCCTGTGCTTCAGTGTCTGCAGCAGCTGTCGCTGGGCGGTGGTCTTTCCACTGGCAGAGATGTGGGACAGCTCCACACTGGCGCTGCACTCCACTAGCTCCCTGGCCCAGCTCTTCAGCCGCAGGTTGCTGGCAGCGAACGCCGCTCCTTCTCGCAGGGTGTCCTGAACGCAAAACGTCTGGGGACATAGAGAAAAAAAACGTTTGGAAAATCTATACACTGCATCTGCATGTGGAGTGACGGCCTAGAGGTAACGTATCCGCCTAGGAAAGCGAGAGAATTTGAGCGCACTGGTTTGAATCACGGCTCAGCCGCCGATATTTTCTCCCCCTCCACTAGACCTTGAGTGGTGGTCTGGATGCTAGTCATTTGGATGAGACGATAAACAGAGGCCCCGTGTGCAGCATGCACTTAGCACACGTAAAAGAACCCACAGCAACAAAAGGGTTGTTCCTGGCAAAATTCTGTAGAAAAATCCACTTTGATAGGAAAAAACAAATAAAACTACACAAAGAAAAAAATACAAAAAAAAGGGTGACGCTGTAGTGTAGCGACATGCTCTCCCTGGGGAGAGCAGCCTGAATTTAACGCAGAGAAATCTGTTGTGATAAAAGGAGAAATACAAATCCATAACCCAATGCGCTTACGCCAAACGTCTGGGGATGGAGCAAAAACAATAACGTTCAGTACATTCAGAAAACCTACACACCACATCAGCCAGGCGGGTCACTGACCAGCATCATAACCCAATGAGCTTACACCAAACCTCTGGGGGTGGAGGAGAAACAAAAAATCTTCTTCTTCTGCGTTCGTGGGCTTCAACTCTCACATTCACTCGTATATACGCGAGTGGGCTTTTTACGTGTATGACCGTTTTTACTCCGCCATGTAGGCAGCCATACTCCGCTTTCGGGGGTGTGCATGCTGGGTATGTTCTTGTTTCCATAACCCACCGAACGCTGACATGGATTACAGGATCTTTAACATGCGTATTTGATCTTATGCTTGAGTATACACACGAAGGGGGTTCAGGCACTGGCAGGTCTGCACATATGTTGACCTGGGAGATCGTAAAAATCTCCACCCTTTACCCACCAGGCGCCGTCACCATGATTCGAACCTGGGACCCTCAGATCGAAAGTCCAACGCTTTAACCATTCGGCTATGGCGCCCGTCACAAAAAATGTTCAAAACGTTCCTAAAATCCATACACCGCATCTGTTAGGCGGATACCTGATAGGAAGCACAAGTCAATGTGCTTACGAAATGTCTGGGGATGGAGAAAAAAAAACACACGTCCAGAACGTTCGGAAAATCCACACACTGCATCTGTTTGGCAGATTCCTGACAAGAAGCATAACATAATGCACTTAGTCAGGCCTTGAGTGCATGGATATCATTCATTCCTTTTGCCCATCGCTCCTGGTGGAGCATAGGCCATCAACGACCCCTCGCCATCGCACTCTGTTCTGGGCTGTTCTAGTCATTCCAGTCCAATTGGTCCCTTGCTGCTTCAGCTCTGCCTCGGTATCTCGCCTCCAGCTGTTGCGAGGCCGGCCTCTCTTCCTCTTTCCTGCGGGTTCCAGGTCAGGGCTTGGCGTGTGATGCTGGACGCTGGCTTCCTGAGGGTGTGTCCGATCCAGCCCCACTTCCTCCGTAGTATCTGCTTGGCCACTGGTTCCAGTCCCGCTCGCTCCCACAGATCTTCATTTCGGATCTTCTCCTGCCATCGGATCTTATAGATGCGCCTCAGACAGGTGTTGAAGAATGAAGAGTGCATGGATATATATATATATATATATTTGTGTACCTATCAGAGTGGGGTTCTCTTCTACAGAATTCTGCCAGAGGATAACACTTGTGATGCCATGGGTACTTTTCCGGTGCGCAAAGCGCGCACTGCACACAGGACCTTGGTTTATGGTCTCATCCAACTGATTTAGACGCTCGATTTGATTTTTCTGTCAAAACTTGGGAGAAAGGATGAGAGAAGGATTCAAACCCACACCCAGGGCACTCATCATTCATTTCCTGTGTCAGTCAGGCTTCAGTCTCTCTCACGCACACACGCCACACAATACACCCTACTTTACAAAAAAAATTTTTTTGCCAGGAACATTTCTTGTCGTGGGTTCTTTTTCATGTGCGAAGTGCACTATATACACAGTACCTCAGCTTACTGTCTCTTCCAGACAACAAGCATCCTGACAACCACTCAAGATCTAGTGGAGGGGCTGAAAGTTCAAGCAAGTGTGGGATTTGATTCCATATGCTAGTAAACTATTCTCTTGCTTTCTAGGCGGACGTATTGCCACAAGGTAACCACTCCACAATACATAGATTAAACTCACTCTGCCAGTAAGGAAAACAACAACACAATACCAACAGCCCTGCAATAAAAAAAGAGAAAAACCTAACAAACAATGACACGACAAAATGTCGATCCTACTTTCAGATCAACAGTACAGAAGACATGGAGCCACAGCCAAGTGGTTAAAACACTGGACTTTCAATCTGAGGGTCCTGGGTTCAAATCCTGATCAAGACACCCCGTGAGTTAAGTGTGGAGATTTTTCAGATCTCCAAGGTTAATAGATATGCAGACCTGCTGGTGCCTAAATTGTCTCACACAGAATAAAGTTCAAGATCAGCACTCTATGTTATAAATGTATTCACAAATCTGCCCCTTCCTATCTCTGTGGCTGCCTTCACCTCTACCCTCCATCTCACTCTCTACGATCGGCTTCGGATCCACTCTGTTTACGCATACCCAGATTCAAACACTGGACTGTTGGCCCCCGTTCTTCCTCTGTCTTTGGACCTTGTAATTGGAATGAACTTCCTCTTCCGCTTCGTCAGGTCTCCACGCTCAGTTCTTTCAAGTCTGGCCTTAAAACCCACCTCTTCCCAAAATAGCCTCCCTTCCCTGCCTCTTCCTTGTCTTCAGTTTTTTTCTCTCCAGTTTTAGAGTTATGCATGTGTTTGAATGACTGGTGCGAAAGCACTTTCATTTGTCTCTGCACAAGATTCAGCGCTATATAAATATAATAATAATAATAAATTCCCTTTGTGTGTATATATGCACACAGAGATCAAACCCACATTTTAAAGATCCCATAATCATGTCGGCGTGTGGCAGGTTATGGAAACAAGAACATATCCAGCACATGCACAATCCTGAAAAGCTAGAGTACGGCTGCCTACATGGTGGGGTAAACAGACATACACTTAAAAGCCTAACTGTAACATACAAGTGAACGTGGTAGTTGCAGCCCACCAGTGCAGAAGTAGAGAAAGCAAGGACACATTACCTGCAGACCTCCCCAGAACCAGATCAGGAGGAGATCACCCCTCGTGTCCACAGCGTACACAGCGTCACTGCCGCGCCTGTAACATCCCATCACGTGCGTCAGTGCTGTCATGGTAACATTCTGTCATACGCGTTAACACATGTCACTGCTGACGTGGTAATATCCCGTCACATGCGTCAACACATGTCACTGCTGACGTGGTAAAATCCTGTCACATGCATCAACACATGTCACTGCTGACGTGGTAAAATCCTGTCACATGCGTCAACACATGTCACTGCTGACGTGGTAAAATCCCGTCATTTGCGTCAACACATGTCACTGCCGACGTGGTAAAATCCTGTCACACGTGTCAACATGTGTCACTGCTGTCATTGTTCTACACATCACCACAGATTCCAAACTTTTGGTGTGAGTGAGTGAATGAGTGAGTGTGTGTGTGTGTGAGTGAGTGAGAGAGAGTGAGAGAGAGAGAGAGAGTGTGTGTGTGTGTGGTTGAGACTAGTCTACACAGAGTATAAGAGACAGTGAGAGAAAGACAGAGAGCGAGCATGTGTGTGTGTGTGTGTGTGTGTGTGCGTGTGTGTATGTGTGTGTGTGTGTGTGTGTGTGTGTGTGTGTGTGTGTGTGTGTGTGTGTTTAATGTTTATTGATGTTTATCTGCGTGCACCTGTGTGTACATGCATGTGCGCATGCAGTCATGTGTGCGCACACATGACTACATGTTTATGAATAAAATTCATTTAAACATGATCAACACAGAGACTTACACTGCAGTTTTGATGCTGACGACCAGCCCAACAAAATCCACTTCACTGTGCGGAGCGCCCTTGTGTCGCAGGTCAGATACACAGCTCACCTGAAATCATAACAACAACAATGATGATCATCATGACAATAATCATAATAACAATTATCAGAACAATAATCATAATAATATTTATTCTCGTAATAATATATGTATTTGCCTAAGTTTCACAATGCTGAATCTTGTGCAAAGACAAACCAAAGTGCTTTCACACCAGACGTGGAGTGATGGCCTAGAGGTAACGCGTCCGCCTTGGAAGCGAGAGAATCTGAGGGCGCTGGTTCGAATCACGGCTCAGCCGCAGATATTTTCTCCCCCTCCATTAGACCTTGAGTGGTGGTCTGGACGCTAGTCATTCGGATGAGACGATAAACCGAGGTCCCGTGTGCAGCATGCACTTAGCGCACATAAAAGAACCCACGGCAACAAAAGGGTTGTTCCTGGCAAAATTATGTAGAAAAATCCACTTCGATAGGAAAAACAAATAAAACTGCATGCAGGAAAAAATACAAAAAAATGGGTGGCGCTGTAGTGTAGCGACGCGCTCTCCTTGGGGAGAGCAGCCTGAATTTCACACAGAGAAATCTGTTGTGATAAAAAGGAATACAAATACAATACAAATACATTCACATGCATGACTCTGAATCAGGATGAAAAACTAAACTTGTAATAAATAAATGCTCATAGAAGGCTAGGGAAACAGCAGATTGGAAAGAGGGATGGACGAGAGGAGCTGTTTTTCTACACAGTCACTGATACCAAGGACTCATCAGCACCTTCAATGTATCATAAGCTACGTCAGCGTCAGAAAACTCTTAACAATTTTCAGCTGTGGGGTTCTACTTTTGTATCCGTCACACTTTTGCCTCTTATCCTGTTCTCTGTCTCTGTCACTCTCTCTGTCACACTAACACTCTATCACCCTAACACACTCTCTGTCACACCCTCTTCACACTTACACTCTGTCACACTAACACTCTCTGTCACACTAACAATGTCACACTAACACACACTGTCACACTAACACACTGTCACACAAACACTCTCTGCCACACTAACACTCTCTTTCACACTAACACTGTCACACAAACACTCTCTTTCACACTAACACATTCTCTGTCACACTAACACACTCTTTCACATGAACACTCTCTGTCACATTACACACTCTGTCACCTAACACATCTCTGTCACACTGACACACACTTTGTCACACTGACACACACTTTGTCACACAAACACTCTGTCACACAAACACTCTCTGTCACACTAACACTCTCTGTCACACGAACACTCTCTGTCACACAAACACTCTCTTTCACACTAACACACTCTCTGTCACACTAACACTCTCTTTCACACGAACACTCTCTGTCACATTAACACACTCTGTCACACTAACACACACTCTGTCACACTAACACACTCTGTCACACTAACACTCTCTCTATCACTCTGACACTCTCTGTCACACTAACACTCTCTGTCACCCTAACACACTACTCTGTCACACTAACACTCTCTGTCACATTAACACACACTCTGTCACACTAACACTCTCTCTATCACTCTGACACTCTCTGTCATACACTAACACACTCTCTGTCACACTAACACTCTCTGTCACACTAACACTCTCTGTCACACTAACACACCCTCTGTCACACTAACACTCTCTGTCACACTAACACACTCTTTCACACAAACACTCTCTGTCACACTAACACACTCTCTGTCACACTAACACTCTCTGTCACACTAACACACACTCTGTCACACTAACACTCTCTGTCACACTAACACACACTCTGTCACACTAACACACTCTCTGTCACACTAACACACTACTCTGTCACACTAACACACACTCTGTCACACTAACACACTACTCTGTCACACTAACACTCTCTGTCACACTAACACACTACTCTGTCACACTAACACACTACTCTGTCACACTAACACTCTGTCACAATCTCTGTCAAACTTTGTCATACTCTCCATGCGGCACTCCCACCTCACGTGGTTCGTAGACCAGGTCCAGAAGGTTCTCCTCCATCCTCAGGGCACGGAGCCGCGCCTGTCGTCCTGCGCTCAGCTCCACGGAGCGGCCAGAGGAGTGACACCTACATACATCAAGCAAGACAACTCTTCACAGGATCGGCTATGGGGAATGCGGTCACGTTCATGGGTGCGGTGGTCAATGGTTAGAGTGCAGGGTTTCTCGCACGTTCCCCCCCCCCCCCCCCGAGTTCGATCCCTGTTACACCTGGAGGGTTAAGGGAGGAGAATTATTCTAATCTCCCAGGTCAACATATGTGCAGACCTGCTAGTGCCTGAACCCCCTTCGTGTGTATATGCATGCAGAAGATCAAATATGCATGATAAAGATCCTGTAATCCATGTCAGCGGCTGGTGGGTTAGCACACATAAAAGAACCATGGCAACAAGAGTTGTCCCTAGCAAAAGTCTGTGTTAAAATCCATTACAACATACACACGTGTGTGTGCATGCGTGCATGCATGTGTGACTGAAGCCTGACTGAGTCAAGTCAAGTCAAGTCAAGATTTTATTTCATGATGGTAAATTCAATAAGCAACAATTGCTTTTTTACATCAAGCCATCAATGAAAATAATAATTAAAAAAATTAAAGAGAAGGAAAAAGAAAGAAAAAAAATAGAAGAAAAAATAGAGGAGAGAGAGAGAGAGAGAGAAAGAGAGAGAGAGAGAGAGAAGAAACAAGCAGATGAAGAGAAACAACAACAACAAAATGCATATATATATATATATATATATATATATATATATATATATATATATATATATATATATATATATATATATATATACATACACACACAAGAATATTGTGATAAAGAAATACACAATTGCATTTCCATTTCACACACACACACACACACACCACTGAACACAAATTCTCGGACACAATTACACCATGCCCACCCCATCCACATGCACATGTTCCCCCAAACGACAGGAAACAAATGATGAGCATGTAAGAGGCAGCAATCAATAAGTTCTGGCTCCATTTTTGTACAGGGCTATGAGCTTGGTCTGTGACCCGAGGATAGGTGCTAAAGCAGGCATCCTCCAGTCTTGAGAGACTATGGGGTCGTGTTTCTGGCGCAGCTTCCGCTGTGGGAATGACAGTCTCTCTCCCGCAGTTTGCGCAGACAAAGTCTGGTGCTGGTCTGTCGGACAGACTTTGAGCCTTTCTTCTTTGCTGTTTCACCTGTCATGTGTCTCTTCAAAACTTGGAGAAGCCTTTCTGCACTGTCTGCCTCCAGGATGATAGTTCGGAGGCTACAGCTTCCCACGTTTCTGGATTAAATGTCTAGGATCTTTATATATATGAGAATCGTGATTAAGAAATATCCATAATAAAAAAAATAATTAAAAAAAAAAAAAAAAAGAAGAAATATCCATAATAACAACCTGACTGAGGAAGCTCTGCCCACAAAAGCCGTAGCAGTGACCACACTGACCTGGAGGAGGACGCGGTCAATCCGTAGATACGGTATCTCCTTCCCTCCTGGATGTTCTCCCAGTCTGGTCCTGGTCGCCACACGGTCAGCATGACATCTGGTGCACAACACACACTGTCAGTGTCATGACACACACACTGTCAGCATCACAACACACACTGTCAGCATCACAACACACACTGTCAGTGCCATGACACACACCCTGTCAGCATCACAACACACACTGTCAGTGTCATGACACACACACTGCCAGCATCACAACACACACTGTCAGTGTCATGACACACACAGTCAGTGTCATGACACACACACTGTCAGTGCCATGACACACACACTGTCAGCATCACAACACACACTGTCAGTGCCATGACACACACACTGTCAGCATCACAACACACACTGTCAGTGTCATGACACACACACTGTCAGCATCACAACACACACTGTCAGTGTCATGACACACACACTGTCAGTGCCATGACACACACACTGTCAGTGTCATGACACACACACTGTCAGTGCCATGACACACACTGTCAGTGTCATGACACACACACTATCAGCATCACAACACACACTGTCAGTGCCATGACACACACACTGTCAGCATCACAACACACACTGTCAGCATCACAACACATACTGTCAGTGTCATGACACACAAACACTCAATGTCGGCGTCAAAATACACACACAGACACTGTCAGTGTCTCTCACAGTCAGCGTCATATTGTTTCTCTTTCACACACAACACACACACACACAACACACACTAATGCACACACACATACAAGCACACACATATTGTCAGCAGCATTATTTTTTTCTTTCAAATACACACAAACACACACATACTGTCAGCATTTTTTTTTCTCTCTGAGACATACAAATGCACACACGCCACCAAACACACACATACAACCTCACTATTTAGAAACTGAAGAGAAGAAAGAACCTTTCAGCTACTGACCAGTTTTAGAGTCAATGTCACGCCTGCAGCAACCGACGATTCTGAATTTCTGGAGTGGAGTCACTGATCTCTCGCCCTGCAAACATTTTTTTTTTAATTAAGGAGTTTACTGGTGAAGTGATCTGTCTTTAAGCTAAAGTCCTAAGTTTACAAAGAAAACATGGTCAAATTATGTTTTCAATCGATATATATGAACTAACAGTGTATGGTAATATGTCAAAAGTCCCAAGTCTGTGAGTGTGTTTGTTGTGTGCAGATGAGTCAGTGTCTATGTGCATCTATTTGTGAGTATGCATGGGTGCATGCATGCATGTATACATGTCAATGTGTGCATGTGTACACACAGTGTACTCCTGTATATAAAGCATACCTGTGCATGATGAAACGTGTATTTCTAGTATTTTTTGTGAGTGCATGACTGCATTAATATTCATGTGCATCCAAGCAAAAGTGTGCCCATACCTTTTAAATGTCTGTTTTTCCTATATTTGGACACACCTGTCTGCAGGAAGCAATGCATAGGTAATTGAAAAAGAAAAAAAAAAAGAGGAAATGTGAACATTACCATGACCACAAGCCTCAGTATCTATGCATAGAGCTTACACCCTTGGGTAAATATAACAGGGCTTCCTACAGCTGGTTTGCTCAGACAGTCCACAGGACTCCCACTCAGGCATTTTAGGGACTCCTCATGGGGTTCTAGCGAGTCCAGTCGCAGGTCAAGAAACCATTCTTTCATCCAAACACGTCACACACTGTCTTACAATCTGTTAACATGCACACACAAACACAGTGAATGAGTGAAGGAGACAGATCACACACACACACACACACACACACTCAATCACAATCTCTCACTCAGAGAGAGAGAGAGATCTATACTCATGCACACACAGAGAGAGAAAGATAGAGTTACACATGCACACACACATGAGAGAGAGAGAGAGAAAGAGAGATGCACACGCACACGCCATCCCCCCCACCCCCTTCACACACACACACACACACACACACACACACAGTGACTGAGTGAGAGGAGTGAACCACTGAAAAAGAAAAGCCATACAAGGACGATTTCTGAAAGTCGGTCGATCCTGTCACAAACGCATTTATTTCCTGGGAGTTGCACAATGACCTGGTTGCGAATTTCACACAAGTTCTGCACTTCATTACATGTGCGTCTGCATCGTACTGCAGCCATTTGATTTCTTACTCCCATGAACGTTGGTAAGTGCAGCTTTTCTTTTTCGGTGCTCCATTCCCTTTTGAAGCTGGCTGATCAACATCAGCTGATTCAGTATCAGCCTTTTCGTCTTGTTTGCATTTTGGACGTCAAGCCATGACAGTGGAGGCATTCTTCTTCTTCTTCTTCTGCGTTCACTCGTATGCACACGAGTGGGCTTTTACGTGTATGACCGTTTTTACCCCGCCATGTAGGCAGCCATACTCCGTTTTTGGGGGTGTGCATGCTGGGTATGTTCTTGTTTCTATAACCCACCGAACGCTGACATGGATTACAGGATCTTTAACGTGCGTATTTGATCTTCTGCTTGCATATACACACAAAGGGGGTTCAGGCACTGGCAGGTCTGCACATATGTTGACCTGGGAGATCGTAAAAATCTCCACCCTTTACCCACCAGGCGCCGTCACCGTGATTCGAACCCGGGACCCTCAGATTGACAGTCCAACGCTTTAACCACTCGGCTATTGCGCCCGTCGGAGGCATTCTGATTTCGAACTGTATCACAGAATATTCAACAAGCCTTGTTGTGAGCGTACCGGAAATGGGCACCAGTATTCTGTAAAGGGAGATAAGATGAAAGTAATGGACTTTGCAGCAGTCGCCGATTTTGAGAAGATGAGATGCTGAATGAAAACAAGTGAAACAAGAAGCAAGAGCTGTTGTTTGACTGTGCTCATTCACATTTCGACTGATGCCGATTTTATAGTGCGTCCCACGCACTCCCTAGCTGAAAATGTAGTGCGTCCTCACTTATTTTTGAGAGTCCAGGATGCACATGTGTGTTAACAGAAGCCCTGTTATAATCACACAAAACTACACACACACACATAATATGTAGACACAAAAACACACGAATAATGATAGATGATGCACACACACACACACATTCACACACACAAACAGGGGTAGCAGTTTTCACAGGACACGGAATCAGACCCCTGCCGGAGTCTGCGCACCAGTGGGTCACGGTAAAGTATGTGTAATTAAACACACATACAAAATACATGACATGCACACACGTAGACACAAACTAGATCACACACACATACACACACTATACACACACACACACACCCAAACTACACAACACACACACACCTCTGACGATGACTGTTTCAGTGCCTCCTGCAGCCGTTCGTTTAAGCGTTGCTGGTATTCCTCCTGCTGTCTGCTGCGATAGGCCAACAGACTGTCCATCTGACTGGTACTCAGCATGCTCTGTCAGACACCAGACATCGTTTCATGGTTCTTCTCCCTCCTCTTCATTTGTGGGCTGCCACTCCCACATGCATTCGTATACATGAGTGGGCTTTTCAGTTTTATGTGTATGGCCATTTGTTATCCCCCCACCCCCACCCAGTAAGCAGTCATACTCCATTTTCAGAGACGAGGGTGTGTGCATGCTGGATATGTTCTTGTTTCTACAATCCAATGAACACCGACATGGATCACGAGATCTGTACCGTGCGTATTTTTGTATTTGTATTTCTTTTTATCACAACAGATTTCTCTGTGTGAAATTCAGGGCTGCTCTCCCCAGGGAGAGCGCGTCGCTACACTACAGCGCCACCCATTTTTTTGTATTTTTTCCTGCGTGCAGTTTTATTTGTTTTTCCTATCGAAGTGGATTTTTCTACAGAATTTTGCCAGGAACAACACTTTTGTTGCCATGGGTTCTTTTTCGTGCGCTAAGTGCATGCTGCACACGGGACCTCAGTTTATCGTCTCATCTGAATGACTAGCGTCCAGACCACCACTCAAGGTCTAGTGGAGGGGGAGAAAATATCGGCGGCTGAGCCATGATTCGAACCAGCGCACTCAGATTCTCTCGCTTCCTAGGCGAATGCGTTACCTCTAGGCCATCACTCCATCTGATCTTCTGTGTGCGTATACGAATGAAGGGTGTTCAGGCACTAGCAGTTTCAATATTACTGAATGTGTCTAATAGTTTGTTGTTTTTTTTATAATTGATTTGATACAAAAAGTTATAAATGAAGAAAAGTAACAACAATAATAATGATGATGATAATACTACGATAATGATGATGATGATAATATTAATAATAATAATAATAAAACAACAAAGCAATAACAAAAACAATAAAAATGATATCAATGGTAATTGCCTATACAAATAATAATGATTTTTTTTAACAACTAATAACAATATCAAATAAACCATATAAAAAAAGAATGCAAGGAGCTTGTGGTCTTTATACTTAAAGTTATAAATGCATACACATGCATGCATTCAAGTATGACATACCACATACAAACAAGCATGTGCAAACACAAACATGAATACACACACATGTACACACACAGTCAGCGTGACACACTGAGGTCAGTATGTTCCACAGTACTAGGCCGCACCCCCTAAATGGCAAAGCAAAAAAACAATCAGTCATTCATGTAACATCAGACACATTTCAAGTTTCAAGTTTTAATTATCCTTTCACTCCTACTGGAGTATGGAGGATTACTTCAAAATAATCTTTTCATGCCCAGAACAAACATTTCCAAATACACAACAATGTCACATAAAAGCTGAGAAAACACAAATGTCTTTTAACTCCAAAAGTATAGCTGGGCAACATTTGCAAATCTAATCATCTTACTTAGAGCTAAAATGACTTTTTTGTCTCCTTTGAGTATATTACAAAAATTAAAAACCGATTTTGGAGACAAATATTTTTTAAGAACATACCTATTTCGTAACTGACCATAATTGGGGCATTCCATTATAAAACGAAACTCATCACATACACATACAAGCCTACACACAGAGATTGGTGACTAAGGGGCTTGCAGCCCACAAAAACATAGTCCATCATGACCGTTTTTTCTAATAGTCTTCATGTAGTGTGTGTGTGTGTGTGTGTGTGTGTGTGCGTGTGTGTTTACTGTGTGTGTGTGTTTGTGTTTGTGAGTGTGTATTTGTGCGTGTGTGTGCATGTTTTGTGTGCATGCCCGCAAGCATGTATGTATGTGTGTGTGGTAGGCATATTTTGTGTTTTGGTGTGATCATTCCTATCTGCAGTATGTGGCACTGCCTTGGCGTATAAAGGTTTCGTTTTTTCTCTCCTATGTCCTCATGTGATGTGTGCTGCTACACTTCTGTTTATGTACTGTTTTATGCCATGTGCTTGGAGCCCATGTTTATGTTCAGGTTCACCATGGACACAACAGTTTCTGAAGGAGGCGTCAATGTGTTTGGACAAATCCATGTACTTTTGGTTTATCGTCTCATCCATTTTTTTTTTTTTAAATCTATTTATTTATTTATTTTTTTTTTTTTTTCAATTATATATATATATTTTTTTTTTCCTCAAGGCCTGACTAAGCGCGTTGGGTTACACTGCTGGTCAGGCATCTGCTTGGCAGATGGTGGTGTAGCGTATATGGATTTGTCCGAACGCAGTGACGCCTCCTTGAGCTACTGAAACTGAAACTGATGCACAGTTTGATTTTCCAGTCAAAAATGGGAGAAAAGGCAAGAGAAGGGATCAAACCCAGACCATTAGATGCACTGGCAGACAAGTTTAACACGGACACACACACACAGTGACACACACACACAACCGAAACACTGGGTTATTATGTAGACTCACACCGTTCACACAAGTGACAAAAAAAAAAAAAAAAAAAAAAAAAAAAAATCCATGTGATCCACACTAACTTGCAACTCCTCAGGGTGTGGCACGGTCTCCATGGCAACGCTGATGTCTGCCCCACTCGTCAATGCCTGTACTTCCTCCTTTTTCAGCGACCTCTTGTGGCGACCACGTCCTGGTGAAAAACGGGGACTTTTCCTCTTTGATTTGGGGAGATACAGACATATATACATGCATCTCTCTCTCTTTCTCTCTCTCTATGTATTCATGTTTATGCATATATATGTATAATTTTATGTACATATATATATATATCACAGTTAAAGAGACATGTATACATGTTTCAGTTTCAGTTTCTCAAGATGTCACCACATTCAGACAAATCCATATGCAACATCTCCACTGGCTCCCTGTCTCACACCAAAAAGCAGCTCAACTCAACTTCTAGTCAGGCCTAGAGAGTAGCGGCCTACCCAGCATCGAAAGCCTGCTGATCCAGTGCCAGCTACGCTGGACAGGACACGTTGTCCGCATGACAGACAGCAGAATCCCGAAGATGCTTTTGTATGGCCAGCTGAATGGCAGGCCACCATGAACTTGGAAGACCCTGCAAGCGCTTCAAGGACACCTTGAAGACAAACCTCAAAGCCTGTGACATAGACATCGCTTCCTGGGAAACTGATGCCCTTGACTGCTGTCACTGGAGGATGCTGTGCTCTAGTGGCATAAAGACGTTTGAAAACAAGAGAACGCTGGCTATTAAGGAGAAGCGTGAGCGAAGGAAGCAGGGCTCAACTTCTGGAGACGTTTTCCCTTGCAACACCTGTGGGAAGTGCTGCACATCCAGAATCAGCCTCTTCTCCCATATGAGGACACACACCGACAGATAATCCTGCCTGCCTACTCATCCATCGGACCGACGGGAGACTCCATCAGTCAGGTCTTCAGTGCATGTGTATCTGTTTGCGTGCATGTCAGCGTGGATTTGTTCTGTAGAATTTTGCAAGAGGATAACACTTTTGTTCCCATGGGCTCTTTTTCTGTGTGACAGGTGCATGCTGCACAGGTGACCTCAGTTTATCATCTCATCCAAATGACCAGTTTAATTTTCCAGTCAAAAACGGGTGAAAGGGCCAGACAGGGAATCAAACCCAGACCCTTCAGAACACTGTTCTGGCACATCATCATCTCTACCTTCCTCCTTCACTGGGATCTTCACTCCACTAGACATTGGGCTGTGGTCTGGGTGCCAGTCTTTCAATAAATCTGAGGTTCCGAGAGCAACATGCTCCAACAACACATAAAAGAATCCATGGCAACAAAGGTTGCTAGCAACGTGCAGGTGATAAAACTCACTTATGCTTACAAAATCTTATCATTTCCCTCCATCAGTGTGTGGGTGATAAACTCATGAGTGTTTGCCAAATTTTATCATGTCCCTCCATCAATATATGGGTGATAAATTCACCAGTATTTGCCAAATTTTATCACTTCCCTCCGTCAATATATGGGTGATAAACTCATGGATGCTTGCCAAATCTTATCATATCCCTCCTTCAACGTGTGAGTGATGAACTCATGAGTATTTGCAAAATGTTAGAACTTTTTTGGGGCAAAAACAGATGGAGAAGCACTCTCAAGAATCAGCTACAGATTGGTGAAGACAAACTGTCAGCTGCTGCAGCAGAAAAGCGAGCTCGCAGAAAAGGGATGGCAGCTGACAGACCAGCATCAGCTTACACATGTGATCGCTACGACAGAGACTGTCTCTCTCGCATCGGTCTCTACAGTCACAGGCGACGCTGCTTGGTCCAAGCAGACAGCCCAGTTAGACATTAGGTCGGATATACTCTATCCATGGTCGGCCATGACCGAAGGAGGCCTACTATGGGCGAAAAACTCACGGGTGTGTGCCTCTTCCTGTTCCATCTGCGCCTGCAGCTGTGAGCAGAGTTTTTCCACCACCGCCTGTTGCTGTTCCTGGTGTCGGCGTCTCGCTCTGTCTTCCATCTCCTCCGTGCGGAAGACACAACCTCCATGTGACGGCCTCTCCATGTACTGGAAACACACACACACACACGCATATAGATGCACGCCCACACACACACACACACACATTCTCATCAATACACACATGCACACGATCGATGGACACCATAGCTGAATGGTCAGAGCACTGATTTTTGTTGTTGTACATACTGAAAAGTTTGAGACCTGAGTCCAGGGGCTGATACCTAAACAAAACAGATCTGACTATAATTACGAACATTCGATGATAAAGTCAAGTTAACGTTGGAATTAGGACATCCCATTCATATGCTGTCACACACAGACACACATGTTTGCTTGCACACACACACATGAGGGGAGTATATCCTGATACTGACCATTTCAGGAATATTTCCATCACACTAACCACAAGGGGGTATTTCCTTAAATATTGACCATAAGGGAGTATTTCCATGATACTGACCATGAGGGGAATATTTCCATAATAATACTGACCAAGGAAGGGAAGTATTTCCATCATACTGACCACGAGGGGAGTATTTCCATAATACAGACCACGAAGGGGAGTATTTCCATCATACTGACCACGAGGGGAGCATTTCCTCATACTGACCATTAATGAGTGTTTCTTGACAGTGATAATTAAGAAGTATTTCCTGATACTGACCATGAAGTGTGTATTTCCTGATACTAACCATAAGAGTTTTTCCTTGTACTGACTACAGGGGAGTGGGGGAGGGGTGGGGAGGGGGTGGGTGCAGGGGTATTTCCTGACACTGACCAAGGAGGTATTTCCTGACACTGACAATAAAGTATTTCATGATACAGACAATAAAAGAGCATTTCCTGACACTGACCATGAGGATAGTATTTCCATAATTCTGAACCAAGAAGGGGAATATTTCCATAATAATACTGACAATAAAGGAGTATTTCCATGATACTGACCATGAGGGGGTACCGCCGTACCACCACCACGTCCACACAGCCCACCAGGCCCCCCTGGGGTCGCAGCGAGGTCAGGGGCACGCACAGGGGGGCGGGGTCACACTGGTACCCAAGCTTGGCTCCGCCCCCTGCCCTTCGGGTGCTGTTGCCGTGCACCTTCAGGTGAAGCCCACCGCTCAGCTGTGTGCACGGGGTCAGAAAGACAGAAACACGATATACAAGACTACTACTACTTCATCGTCTCTGGAAAGAAGGGGGGTGGCAGAGTGGTTAAAACGCTCCGCTGTCAATACAAAGAGTCCACGAGAGTGTGGGTTCGAATCCCGCTCTCGAGAAGTTCTTGACATGTTTGCTGATGAATGTGGAGAGGCAACCTAATGGTAACGCGTCCCACCTAGAAAGCGAGAGAATCTGAGCACATGGGTTCGAATCGCACCACAGTCACCACTACTTTCTCCCCCCTCCACTGGACCTTGAGTAGTGGCCTGGATACTGGTCGTTCGGATGAGACAATAAACCCAAAAGAACCCACGGCAACAAAAGGGTTGTCCCTGGCAAAATTATGTAGAAAAATCCACTTCAATAGGAAAAACAAATATAACTGCTGGCAGGAAATTTTTTTTTTTTTCTAATGAGTGGTGCTCTCAGTGTAGTGATGTGCTCTCGCTGGGGAGAGCTGCCCGAATTTCACAGAGAAATCTGCTGTGACAAAAAGTGTATTACAATACAATACAATACAATACAACACAATACAATAAGGCTACACATGCATTACCTCCATGGAGCAACACAGAGATTGACCACACTCCAACAAGAACATTTTATTCACATTAACTCTCTCAGTGCGGCCAGTCCTCTCTTCTCCTCTACACAGACCCCTCGGATGTCCAGTGGGTGTCTGAATGACCCATCCTTTAGCTTCCGTCGTCAGAATTGTGGTATTATTTGTAAACATTCACCTCTTCAGTATAACAGCCTTCCGCTTGCAATATTTTGATGATGGTAATTGGGGTGAAATGCTGTTAACGTCGTCTCTTTCGCCGTTCGTATGGAAAGAGTTAAACATGGTTTAACAAAGAAAGAAAGGAAGAAAACTGTAACATTGTCATACACTCTTGTGGCTTACAGGATGTATGTGGCTTGCAGGATGTATGTGGCTTACTGGATATATACAGCTTACAGGATGTATCTTACAGGAAGTATACAGCTTACAGGATGTATGTGGCTTACAAGATGTATACAGCTTACAGGATATATGTGGCTTACAGGATGTATGCCACTTACAAAATGTATGTGGCTTACAAGGTGTACACAGCTTACAGGATGTACAAGGCTTGCTGGATGTATGCGGGCTACAGTATGTATGCAGTTTACTGGATGTATATGGCTTACAGGATGTAGTCTTTGAAGTACCATCCTTTCTTGACTTCAAGGCGATACAGCATTTAAGCTGCTTTAAACAGGTCTCAGCTGCACACTGGGTTTGAAACAAAATGAATTTTCATTTCACAACGGCAGTAGAGTGAGGCATAACTTTTTTTTCACACCCAGCCCTTGTATGTAGCTAAGACGTGTTTAAAACTTTAAACACCCTGTCACCCACCAACCGATAAACAACAGCAGTTACCCAAAATCCGCAGGGTGCAAGTTTCAAAACAACTAACGCACCGCGGTGACTTAACAGTGGATTAGTAAGGGCAGTTCAAAGGTCATCGATGCATTCTATTCCCAGCTCTATAGCCCTTCAAGTTTTAAAACAACTAACACACCGTGACAACTTAACAGTGGATGAACAACGGCAGTTCAAAGCCCACTGATGCAGTCTCTGCCCAAATCCGCAACGCTGCAAGTTTTAAAACAACTGACACACAGCGTCGACATAACAGTGGATAAGTTCAAAAGGTCACCGACGCTGTCCCGACCCACCTCCAGGGGGCTGCAGGACTCTTGGGACCCCGCCAACTCGGCGCCGCTGGTGACAATCTTCTGGCCCACTTCCAGCTTCTTCCTGTCAATCATGGCCTGGAGGGCGGAGTCTGGCTTGCAGGGCAGGCAGTACCAGCCGTCCGTCACTTCCAGCATGCTCTGGGAACATGTATGTAATGTGTGTGAATGTGTGTCCGTGTGTGTGTGTGTGTGTGTGTGTGCGTGTGTGTGTGTGTGTGTGTGTGTGTGTGTGTGTGTGTGTGTGTGGTGTGTTGTGTGCATAGTGTGTGTGTGTGTGTGTGTATCTGTGTGTGTGTGTGTGTAAAGTGTGTTGCTTCTGTGTGTGTGTGTGTGTGTGTGTGTGTGTGTGTGTGTTTGTGTATGTCTGTGGTGTGGGGGAGGAGAGTGTGGGGGGGCTGTGTGTGTATGTATGTGTGTGTGTGTATGCGTGCATGCGATGTGTGTGTATTTTGTGTGTGTGTGTGTGTGTGTGTGTTGTGTGTGTAGCGTGTGTGTGTGTGTGTGTGTGTGTGTCTGTGTGGGTTGTTGTTGTTGTTGTTGTTGTTGTTGTTTGTGTGTGTGTGTGTGTGTTGTGCATATGTGCGGCGTGCATGTGTTCGTGTACGTATGTGTTCATTGCGTGAGACAGAGTGTATGGACATGCGTATATGTGTGTGTATTCAAATGTACACATCTAAATCTTATGACGTGACCGACTATTTTCACAGTTCCACATAAGGATGGCTTCCACATTCAGCTTGAACTCAACTCTATCATAATCCCAACCATTTCAAAATTTGTCATGGTCTATACTCCTTTACCTTTACCACCTTCTAATGCAGAGCTCACGAACCAGCAAATACAAATTCAGTGCCCAGATACCCCCCAGAACAGAGTGTGGCTGCGTACATGGCGGAGGTTAGAATAGTCATCCAAGTAAAAGCCCACTCCGTGTACATACGAGTGAACGAGGGAGTTGCAGCCCACGTACGAAGAAGATGCAGAAGCGCCCCAGTGGTTGTAAAAGGCCATGGAATCTTTAACCTTATACAACTTCTTTCACTCACTCAGGACGACAAGTTTTCTCCCTTGCTTTTCCCCACAGACGGCCCATTTGTAAGGGTTTGGGAAAAAAACACACAAAAAACAAACAAAATACAGAGTAAGAAAATGAAACTGGTTTATTACGTGTTGGGCTATTACATATATAAAAAAAAACCACACCAAATTTCTCATCTTATTTTTACAGTTTTGCCATTATGCAGAAAATAATGCCAATTTTTCACCCCAAATCACCATACCGATGCTCGCTTTCTGCACTTAATTCACTTTCTTCTTCGTCATCATCCACCTCTTCAATGTCCGACCCTTCAGTTTGTAGAATTTTAAGTACTTCTGCAACACTAAAACGTTGCCGTCGCTGCCTTGTTCGCTCCACAAGATTTTGAGAAAAACCCGCTTTGCTAACAGGCTGGCATGTGAGCAGGCGACCGGTCAGTGACTTTGTCAGCGTGTGTGTGAGACGGGCCACACATGACAGGCTGGCCAATCATACCATTCCGTTGTGGAGTGAACCAGAATAGCGCACTCTGCTTGGTTAATCACAAAATCACGTGTACAACGCGTGCTGAATTTTAATTTTTGGAAAATACTATTCCATTCCATCGTCCGAAACCAAATACATTTTATGCAGGAATGCTCATGCATTCCGTCGTCCAGAGAGAGTTAAGAACAATTCCTGTACACTGACACTTGCCATCAACACAACATCAACGCGTTAACAATCAATCCCACAGAAACTCACCAGATCTGAACCCTCCACTGTGTTGATGCCGGACACACACAGCACCAGACGTCTGCAGGGAGTGTCGTCCCTCTCCACTATGCGCTTCAACGCACTCCTGATGTTTTACACACACACACACACAAGCACACAGCACACATCACACACCATATATGCCCATTACTACTGATTTAATTTAATAACTTGATATTTCAGTGTGTGTGTGTGTGTGTGTGTGTGCCTTGTGTCTCATGAACTTTTCATGACAATAAAATTCATTCTACACTATTACACACATACACCCCCCCCCCCCTTTCAAATCAGTTTCATATACAAAATCAAACATGCATATTTCATTCTTAGTCACAAATAGTGTGTGTGTGTGTGCGTGTGTGTGTGTGTGTGTATGTGTGTGTGTGTGTGTGTGTGTGTGTGTGTGCGTGTGTGTGTGTGTGTGTGTATGTGTGACTGATAAGGATACTAATACAGCATCTATCTTCAGTCACAGACGAAGCTCTAAGTGCATCGCAAACACAAAGTAATCTGCAAAATAGGCTGCCCTTTCTGAGTAGGGCCAACTGACAGCTGCTTTGAGGTGTCTCATCATCTGTTTCCTGTGTCATTTGGGTAGGCTTCAGTCACACACACACACACACCACAACACACACACCACGACACACACACCACACACACACACACACACCACGACACACACACACACCACGACACACACACACAACACAACACACCACTCCACGACACACACACACACACCACGACACACACACCACACACACACACACACACCACGACACACACACACACCACGACACACACACACAACACAACACACCACACCACGACACACACACCACACACACACCACGACACACACACACACCACGACACACACACAACACACACACAAAACAACACACACTGGCTTTTATGATCAATTTTGCCCCGGGCAACCATCTTGCTGCTGTAGGTTCTTTTACATGCGCTAAAAGTGCATGCTGCAAATGACAAGCACCAATCAATCACCTACCTCTGACAGCCATCCACCTCCCGGTCGTAACGATATTTCAGCTGGTACATCACTATGTCTGGGGTCAAGGCCCTGCAACACAGTCACATGACTTGTGTGAATATTTCATGATAATAAGCAGTTCCTCTACATGATCAGTTTAGTGCACATATAATTAGCAGTTCCTTCACATTATGACTTTCAGAAAATATCATGATAATTAGCAGTTCCTTTACATACTGAGTTGTGGGAAAATATCATGATGATTAGTAGTTCCTTCACATTATGACTGTGAGAAAATACGATAATTAGAAGTTCCTTCACATCATGACCATGTGAAAATATGATAATTAGCAGTTCCTTACTGAATATAAGTTGTGTGAAAATATTGTAATTAGTAGTTCCTTTAAATTATGAGTTTAAGGAAAACATTATTATAATTGGCAGTTCCTTCACATTAAGGCTTTGTGAAAATATGATAATTAGCATCTCCTTCAAATTATGACTTTGTGAAAATATCATGATAATTAGCAGTTCCTTTAAATTATGACTTTGTGAACATATCATGATAATTAGTAGTTCCTTCACATTGAGACTTTGTGAACATATGATAATTAGCATTTCCTTCACATTGAGACTTTGTGAACATATGATAACTAGCAGTTCCTTCACATTGAGACTTTGTGAACATATGATAAGTAGCAGTTCCTTCACATTGAGACTTTGTGAACATATAACTAGCAGTTCCTTCACATTGAGACTTTGTGAACATATGATAACTAGCAGTTCCTTCACATTGAGACTTTGTGAACATATGATAATTAGCATTTCCTTCACATTGAGACTTTGTGAACATATCATGATAACTAGCAGTTCCTTCACATTGAGACTTTGTGAACATATCATAACTATTAATTCCTTCACATTGAGACTTTGTGAACATATCATAACTAGCAGTTCCTTCATATTGAGACTTTGTGAACACACATGATGATGATTATCAGTTCCTCCACATGACGTAAGAACCCCAATACACCAACAGGACATGAAGGAGCCATGTGCCGTGCACCCACCTGGAAGCAAAGGTGGCAGGGAGACCCACTTCGTAGGCCGCCAGTTTCCAGACGATCCAGCGGTAGTGGTTGTACAGCCAGGTGTCCGTCACCAAGGCTGGATCCACCCCCTCCACGGTCAGAAAGCCGCTGCAACACCACCACACGGAATGACACATAGAAGCAAACACACACACACACACAGACACAGACACAGAGACCCAGAAACACACACACACACAGAAACAAACACACACACACACAGACACAAATATACACACAGACACACACACACACACAGACACAGATACACACACACACACACAGACACAAATACACACACACACACACAGACACAGGCACAAATACACACACACACACACACACAGACACAAATACACACACACACACATATATATATATATACAAACAGAATTCCAAAACTATATCAAACACTAAACAGAACAAACACCAAGAAAAAAAAAAGAATTGTAAAACTGAAGCCAACCAACACCATAAAACAATACAAAACACACCAAAGAAATCTGTGAAATCCCTTAACCTGTAGAAATCCTATTTCCCAGCACAGCCATGCGCTGTAGCAAATCAACACAAAACAATCCAAAACATTTAAAATATCATTTAAAATCAAAGTACCTGTAGAATTCCTCCTACCTAACATAACTAAGTCCCGAATCTGACCGACCAGCACCCCCCATGCTCCCCCCCCCCAACACACACCCTCCCCTCCTCTACCACCACCATCCCACCCCACCCCCAAGTCCCCAACTGCCAGTTCTATAAAACAACCTTGCTAGTGGAAACCCCCCAGTTCTATACACATCAGAACCATGAAAATGATGATGGTGGATGTTTAAAGAAAGAAGAAGAACCATGCATTTTAGCAAACCAACACAAACACATCAAAAACTTTTTCTGAAGTACCTCCAAAACTCCTCTTCTCCAGCATAGCAATGAATGCAACACAAAACAGGTAAAGGGTGGCGATTTTTCCAATCTCCCAGGTCAACATATGTGCAGACCTGCTAGTGCCTGAACCCCCTTCGTGTGTATACGCACACAGATGATAAAATAAGCACGTTAAAGATCCTGTAATCCATGTTAGCGTTCAGTGGGTTATGGAAACAAGAACGTACCCAGCATGCACACTACCGAAAGTGGAGTATACTATAGCTTCCAACATGGCAGGGAAAATAAACAAAACGTTCACACACATAAAATGTTATAGGTCTGTGTGAGGGTGTGTGTGTGTGGATGACTAAGAATAATAAATAAATGATTGAATGACACAGGAAACGAATGATGAGCCATGTGATTGAATGACACAGGAAGTGATTGATGAGCCATGTGACTGAATGACACAGGAAGCGATTGATGAGCCATGTGACTGAATGACACAGGAAGCGAATGATGAGCGCCCACAGGCACCTCTCAGTCTGCGCTGTGTGTTTGTAAAGTGCTTAGAATTTGGTCACTGACCAAGGATAGGCACTATATGTAAGTATCCATGTCCATCCATCCATCTATCCACTGCAAAACACATTAAAAACTTTTTTTTTAAATCCAGGCACCTGTAGAATTCCTCCTTCTTAACATTGCCATGGGCTGTAGCAAACCAACACAAAACACATTAAAAACTTTGATTTTTGATCTGAGCACCTGTAGATTTTCTATTTCTCAACACAGCTATGCACTGTGTAGCAAAACAACACAGAGCAACACAAAACACATTAAAAAGTTTGAAACTTAATCCAAATACCTGTAGAATTCCTATTTCTCAACACAGCCATGCACTGTGTAGCAAAACAACACAGAACAATACAAAACACATTAAAAACTGTTTTTCAATCTGAGTACCTGTGGAATTCCTATTTCCCAACACAGCCAAGTAATGTGTAACAAACCAACACAAAACAATACAAAACATGTTTAAAAACTTTTTTTTTTCAAATCCAAGTACCTGTATAATTCCTATTTCACAACACAGCCATGCACAGTAACAAACCAACACAAATCAATACAAAACACATTGAAAAAACTTTTTTTTTAACCAAGTATCTGTACAATTCCTACTTCCCAACACAGCAATGCACTTTGTAGCAAACCAACACAAAAGAATACAAAACACATTTTTTTTTAAACTTTTTTTTTTTAAAACCAAGTACCTGTAGAATTCTGATTTCCCAACGTAACCATGCACTCTAACAAACCAACACAAAACACATTAACTCTCTCACCACCAAGTTCATTAGCTTGGCGTCTTTTCTAAAGCCCAGTTCCTGTGTGGAAAACACTCCCCAGCGCCAAACATTTCAGAAATGATGCTCTCACTCACAGGCTTCAGTTCATGTCAAAACCGCACAACGGACTCATTCACTTCAAACTCAGTCAGGGGGCAAAGGTTAGTCATCGTTCTGCTGGCAGGGAAACTGGCTGCAGCTGTCAAGCTTTGTTACAGTTTCAACAAGAGAGGCAAGGCCTTCAAGACTCACTTGTGATAAATTAAGTCCCCTAACATTAATTACAGAGTATTTTCCCTTTTTTACTATCTGCACCAAAAACGTTTGCAAAATAAATAAAACTTCCATGCTTAGCAAAAGAAGTTCCTGTTTGAACAGAAAATGATAATAATGACTGCTCTTGTTGTTGGGTCAGAATATCAGATCAAAGTGCCAAGTTTAGAGAATACAAAAAATATAAATATAACAGTAAATGCAGTTTGCATATAATTAGGCTTCATTTTTTATTTTTTTGTGCCCATCCCAGAGGTGCAATATTGTTTTAAACAAGATGACTGGAAAGAACTGAATTTTTCCTATTTTTATGCCAAATTTGGTGTCAACTGACAAAGTATTTGCAGAGAAAATGTCAATGTTAAAGTTTACCATGGACACACAGACAACCGAACACCGGGTTAAAACATAGACTCACTTTGTTTATACAAGTGAGTCAAAAATGGTCTCATCAACATGACCCCTCAATGTCGACAAAAGTCCCCTATCATGGTGAAAGAGTTAAAAAAAATTTCTTTCTAAAACTCTAAGTACCTGTAGAATTCCTCCTTCCCAGCATAGCCACACACGTCAGGCACCAACAAGGCTCCGTCCCCAACAAGGACACCTGCCGTGGCACCGGGGTAAAAAGATGGCAGGTAAAAGCGGAACTCTACTGCGTTGTTACTGGCAACAGAGCACACCGCTGGACTGACTCCCAAGCGTTGCAGCTGCACAAAAATGAATGACGTTCTCTTTGTGAGTTTCTTGGTTTAAAAGACAGCAGATTATACTGGCACAAGTCTTTGGTATTGATACTGGTGACTGAACACACCACATGACTGACGTTCAAATGTTGCAGCTTTACACACATACATGAGCAACAGATTATTGCGAGGGGCTTTTTTTTTTCTCTCTCTCTCTCTTTCTTTCTTTTTTAAATTTTTATTCTTATCTTTTTACAGCAGATGATGGCAGAAGTTGCTGACTCTGACACTGGTGACTCTACACATTGTTGGACTGACTGCCAAATATTGCAGTCACACACACACACACACACACACACATACATATATACATATGTGTTTGTTCTGTATTGTCCATGTGTTCTGTGTGGCTTGTTCAGGATTAAAGAGTCTATGCCAGTCTTGAATGAAAGTTAATATGTGTTTGCACATTTCTTCAGTCTTTGCTGCTGTGTGCACATGTCAAATGATCGGTATAAAGACAGGCCCGTGCTTCCTTTTTGAGGAAGTGTCTGGGTTTGTTCCCATGTACCTTTTGTTTACCTGTGTGCTAGCTGAATCAGTAGCGTAAGCAGCACTGATTAGAAGTTGTGTACAGTTACCACTCTTTACTATTAGTTATACACACACACACACACACAGAGATTTTTTTTCTTTTAACCTGGCTAGAACACTACAGTTTGAACAAGCAATAAAAGTTTCACAAACCAGTACAGAAACTGTTGCTCTTTAAAAGATGAAAAAGGTACATGCCTTAAATAATGGCTGAATCTTGAGGTTGCTGGTTGTGGGAGGAATGGGCTATGAAAAATAATTTTTATTTATTGTATAGAGACCTTATTTGGTTCTTATGGAATATACGGAAATCTGAGCAAGTACATACATGAGTAAGCGTGTGTATGCTTGCATTTGTGTGTGTGTAAGAATATGTGTACATGTACACGTAAGAGTGTAATGCACATACAAACTTCAGTACTGACATGTGCATCGTGTAGTACAAACAGGCACATCTGCATATTAATTTGCGTCTGTATATGTGTATGCATGCACATATGGATGCACATGTGCATGTATGCATACATTACATGATGCATGTGTTGTATGCAGAGTATACAAACACAAATATACATAAATGTGTGCAGAGAGAGATTTCAATGTCAACAGGAGTGTGTTGCATTACAGCCTGCTGCAACATGTCTGCTCCCCTTCAAATCCATCGTCAACCTCTTTACGCCCCACCCCCCAGCAATTCACCAACAGCAATGAGACAGTTCACTGACCTCTCTCCGACTGTGCCACTTCGACTCCGCACACAGGTCTGCCAGTTTCGTGGTCTGATGTCCCAGTTTCCCAGTCAGCCATCTTCCCTGTACTGGTTTGATACTCCTGCGCCTCTTCTGCCTGATGATTTTCTCCTGACGCATCCTGGCCTCTTCCACAGCCATGCTTCTCTCCTTGCCAGCTCTGGACTGTTCTGAAGTGGGTGTGCTGTCTCTGGACTGTTCTGAAGTGGGTATGCCATCTTTGGACTGCTCACTACCAGCAACTACAGGACTCTCTGAAGAGCCAGGATTCTGAGCAGCTGATTTAGGTGGGTGACTCCCAACTTTACTGATCTGTGTCACACAACTCACGGTGTTCGATTCATCCTCAATTATACTTTTCCCCTCTTTTGTCAGAGAAACAAGTCTGTGACCGACTTGATCTTTGCGAGATGCATCTTTCGGGGAGAGATTTCCTTCTGTTACCCTCTGTTCCTTGCTTGAATCTGGCTGCTCGACAGGAGCTGCACTGGCTCCGTCTGACGCGCTGGCAGACGAGCTGACCACCGAAGGGGGTTTGAACCCTGGTCTCTGAGAAGCACCTACATCCGTGGTTTTGTTGCCCACTGGCGGAGAAAACTTGGGCTTCTTGTAAGGGGGCTGAAAGGCAGACGCAGATCTGCCAGGGAAGGAACACTTTGGTGCGGACGACTTTGACTGACCAGACATCGTCGGTGGAGTGAATGGCTTGATAACGTTTCCAGCATCCCTGAAAAGTGGAATACAAATGATAAAAATTTTAGTATCCTCAACAAAATGGCTGCAGGGTATAGTTCTGCGAGAGAAAGAAGAGCTTCACTAACCTGGCGGAACAGGAGCAAGATATTGACAAAGTTATCTTCCTTTTCTTGACAAAGACTTCACCACCCCAACTGAATCATTTAGATCCATCATTTCACCAAATATCCTTTCTGTTTCAGTTCAACCCATTCTCAAATATATATTTTCATTAAACAATACAAAGTTTTCTTAATTCACAAGCGTATACAGCTATCTCCTTTAATCTTTATTTCTACTAGCTTAAAAAAAAAAATTACACATATATACAGATGTAAAGCATTTCGAAAGCAGCTGAAAAAGTTCAAAGAGATAAGTACTTTCTTCTGGTGTAAGAAAGGCTACTGTTAAAAAAAACTGCACCTTTTTTTGTATCTAAATTTGGCATTTTCAATTCTTTGTGGTAGGAGTTACACATGTGCTGTTTTGTTCTCACGCTGTGTTCTGGCTGTGCTCCATCAAGTCTTTGTCTTGGCTGTACCAAGCTGCATACTTGGTTACTTGCATTGAAATTCTATTTTGCTTCGTCAAAACTTTTTCCTTAAGTCACTATCTGAATAAAACCAGCTGAATGCTTAAAACAAAAATTATACATATTCATTCAAATATTAGGATGAACATACAATTACTGCAGATATGAAATCCACATATTTCAATGCATTTATGTGGCATGATTAACACATTCAAATAAGTGTGAATATTTATCTTTTTCTTTTCTTTCTGGAAGAAGTCTTAAACAACACCCTAAATCATGGACAGGTGTACATAAATCTTTCTATGATCCCTCTAATACCAGTGTACATAAATTCATGCTGTTCCTTTCATGCTCTCCAACACCACAGTAACAAATTCACTCCCTACATTAGATAACAATTTCTACCTGATGGAGTCTCCCGTCGGAGATTTCTACCTGAACAGCAACCTCAAAAACATGAATGAGATCACAGGCAGTGTGACTGCCTGTTTTAAGACAAGAAAAGTGATGTTTCGCTTACTTATCACAGGCACTCAGTGGCTGCAGTTTGAATCTCTTGGATGATCGATCATGAAGAATGGCTGCAAATAAGAAAATTCATGATGAATAAAAACAGGTACAAACTTGTAAAGCTGAGCCTTTAATAGGAGTGAGAGGCATGATGACTGCCTTACATACTGACAAGCACAGACATAGTCACACACACACACATACACACACACAGAGCGGTATTGCAGTTTCTGAGAGTCAGAGCTAAAAGGTCATTCTACAACGTCAAAATTATACCAGCTAGTATTGATGAATGACTGACACTAGTGACAGCTATGAATCAATAATAATAATAATAATGGATACTTATATAGCACACTATCCAGAAATCTGCTCCAGGTGCTTTACAAAAACACATTTGTTAACCATAACATATTACATCAATGTTACATACACACACTAAAATGTGACTACACACACACACACACTCACACACACACATACACACACACACTGCATACATACATTTCCTCATACATGTGTACCTAACAGCTACCCTCAACACATATGCACACATAGGCACGCACAAACATACATAAACACTTGTGCACGTGCGCACACACATGCACACAAACACACACACACTACACATTCATATACATGCATGTAGTTAGGTACACATGCATATGTATACACACAGTCAAGCACAGCTTACGGAAAGGAAGTGGACCTGCCACAATTAAACTTATTGCTGAGGGAAAAGGTGAGTTTTCATTAAGGAAAACAAATTGTATACACTTGCAGGTATACAAAGAAGGAAAACAAATTGTATACACTTGCAGGTATACAAAGAAAAAGGTGGTGCTGCACTGTAACGATGTACTCTCCCTGGGGAGAGCAGCCCAAATTTCACACAAGAGAAATTTGTTGTGACAAAAGAGTTACATATATACAATACAATAAAATACAATAGAATATGCTAAAAATTACATTTATATCTGTCACTACTGCCTGAGAGGGGAGGGGACAGACCTTGTACAAAGGAAATGTTTTCTGAGGATATACTTTTATAACTCACATAAATATGACAGCAGCAACAACAAAAATGTAACAGTGCTACAACACCGCAAATTCAATTATAATACCAATTATAAGTAAAGCACAAGTCCAAATGCTCAACAATGGTACCTTCAGAATCTGCATGTACAGCCATTCTTTTGACAGCAACCCTGTGGCCTGTTCCTGCAGTAGAAAGAATTATCATCATTACTGGTGGTCAAGTTCATGAATGCTGTTCCAACAGGTAACCATCACTCATGATAATAAATGCTGTCACAATATTGAAGATGCACCCAAAGAAATACTAAGTTATTCCAACTCTTTCTACCATCTCACACACACACACACACACACACACACACACACAGATACATACATGCACACAAAGCGACAAACACACACAAACATGCGTAAGCACACAAACAAACAAAACTTAATAAATCTTTATGCATGAACACTGTTAACAGCTGACAACCGACTGGTCCAACTGATGCCAAGTAATATGTGTACCTTTTACCAGGACTGGATACAACATTGCAATTTTGGTCAATTATTTTTTCTGAAGAAAACATGCATTTAGATATCAATTTTGTTTTTTTCTAAATTCACATATTGTAACTATTGGTATACTTATATGTCCATATGAAACTATTGCTGGTGGAAATAAAAATAGAGAGAGAGAGGGAAATATAGATATAGATATAAATATAGACATATATATACAACTTCACCTACCTTTTCCAGGAATACCAGGGCATACTTCCAAGCTCTTTGTGTTGTCCACCATCTCTCTGCTGTCGTCACTGACAACAGGCTGCAGGTCCTCCTTGCTCCTTCTCTCCTGTCTTTTCCCTGTGTCGTGGTGTGTTGAAGACACGCAGGAATCCCGGGAATGTTGATGAGGCACTGGCGATTTTGAACGATTTTCAGCAACAACAACTGGCACAGAGAGATCTGTATTCTCTTGGGGAGGCAAAACTTGCACTGCTGAGGGTTCAGATCTGATCGTTGGACGTTTTACTGATGGCAAGAATCCTGTTTCTGATGCCTCGTGTGAGAGACCTTCCGAGCTGTGAAATTCTGAGTCATTCTGGAACAAACTGTGAGCATGTTTCAAAGCTCTGTCTGATATGCTGACGTTGTTTCCGCTTGCTGTTTGGAAGGCAAAGTGCGGTTGTTTCTGGGCGCTCGTTTCGCTCAAGTGAGTAGATGCTGGGTTGTCATCCCCTCTCAAAACGTTCTGCGCATGCTGAAGAGCTTTCTTGGAGACAGTGACGTTCTTCCCCCCCGCTGTTTGAAACCCACACATTCCAGATTTTGGAACATGGCTTTCCCACTGATTTACTGAAACATCCTCTGCAACACTGACAGCACCAGACTCAGAAGGATCTGCCATTTTTCTGGCGTTTGGCTGAGCATTTTCAGAAACGAGTTCAGCTGAAGCATTCCCTATGCAGTTGATGTTTGTGTCTGCTGCTGCACTATCAAGCATTTTCCTGGCACTGAGCAGAGCCTGCTCAGAAATACTGATTACCTGTCCCCCTGCAGTCTCAAACCCTTGGTGCTGTCTGGGTGTGCTGACAACCTCCAGTCCAGCTTTGCCTGAGGTCTTTTTCATTGTCTGTGTTCCCGTCTTGCGTTGAGTTCAGCACTTGGCGTGTATGTCGCAGTGACCTATCAGAGATGGACACTTCAGTTCCGCTGGCCGTTTGAAAGCCCACAGAACTGACACCAACACTAGCACACACTTCTGTTGGTTTGGAGGAACGTTCATTTCCATGGGCTGGGGAAGTTTGAGTCGATGCAGGTTTGGCAGGGTGAAGAGATGTTGATGATACAGACACATTCCCCCCTTTTGCAGTTACTGTAAACCCAGCACTGATTGATGTTTCTTCCACTTGCTGAATGACTTTATTCTGTTCATTCCCAGATTCCACATGGTTCTCTCTGTCGTAAAGAACACTTCTGGCATGAGCCAGAGCTTTACTCGAAACAGTCACACAGGTTCCCCCTGCAGTCTGGAAGCCTGGGAAATGCCCTTGTTTGGGGATGACACAGGGAGGCTTTCTATTATCTCCAACACTGCCAGAAACATCATCGTCACTTGTCTGCACAACTTTCACTGAATGGCTAAAATGTGCTTCATGATGTGCCAAGTTAACTTTCTGGGAAGAGTGATCTGATCTTGTTCCAAGACAAAGACGTGAGGACTGATACAACTCGTGCAGACCTGTTCCAGAACTGACACCTCCACCTCCAGTGTCAGGAGATTGATCAGAGCAGTCGGACTCAACTCTGTTGAGTTTTTGTCCATCTTTTAGTTCTAGAACACGATTGCTGTCAGTATGGGGCTGATTTGTGTTGAGTTTTTGTCCCTTTCTTTGTTCTGGAACATGATTACAGTCAATATGGGACTGATTTCTGTTGAGTTCTTGTCCATTTCTTTGTTCTGGAACATGACTACTGTCAGTATGAGCAGATACCTTGGTGACTACCACCTTACAACCAGCTGCAGCCTGAAGATGTGGTGAAGAACTGAGTGGGAACACAAGAGGAACCAGTGAGTTGCTGTCTTCTGGGGATTCAATCTCTCCGGCAAACAGGTGCTTCACTTTTTCCAAGGAAGTTGCCGACACACCCACAGCACTGCCTGCAGCTGTTTGAAATCCAAAACCGACACGAGCCATGCTGTCTTTATCGGAAATGGGAGGGTTGGACCCTGGTGAAGAATGACTGTCCCCTGAGAACGAGTCACCAGCAACACTGGGATGCTCTATGACTGGCTGGCTCATCGGTGAGGAGAACAACTGGGACAAGTCTGAGGTGATCTGGAATCCTTCTGAATCCGGACAGAGATGGACCTGTGACCCATTCACTGATTCATCACCAGTACCACCTTCTCTCACTGAACAAATCACACCAGACGTTTCCGACATGTAAGTAACAGATTTGGAAATCTCACTTTCCGGAACAGTCGGAGGCTTGGATGTACTGGAATAAGCAGCAGAGGGTGAGTGTTTGTCAGAGTCACTGCAGTAAGCAGTAAACGGTGTGTGTGTGTCAGAGTCACCGTGAGTGTCAATGTGTGGAGTGCATCCTTCTCTGCCTGTCCCCTCAGTCACATCGCCCTGTGCACACATCTCCTTCCCTTCTCCCCACTGACTGGGGTTTAGTGTGCATGTAATGTCTGACCACGACACATCACCCAGCAATTCCTCAGGACTGGTCAGCACCTTGCTGTTCTCCTTTTCCAGTCTTCTATCGGAACTGCAGCTTTGAATCTCTGCACTGACACTACCAACCGCAACCTTTTCCCCCTGTCTTTCATCGTCATGATTTCCAAGCTCTGCTTTCAGTCTGGTTGCGTGAGCTGGCACAATGGACCCAGCACCAGTAGTGACTGGGTCATTTTCAAAATCTCCAGCAAACACGTCATCAATGTCTTCCATGTCATGTCCGACTTCATCAACGCTGCCTCCTGTCTGTGTGAAGATGTGGCCATGCTTCTCTTCCAGCACAGCATCACTGGAGTGTACAGGGGTGGTCAGTGCTGACCCATAACGCTGGTCCTCAGAACTGTCTGCTGGCCAGTCGTCAGGAGTGTCGTCGGTCCATACAACCCCTCCGCTCACTTCTGCCTGACTGGTGTTCAAATCTTGTTCCAGACCACCCAAGTCTATGAAGTCTTTTTCCACAAAACTGGATGCAATGTCATCGTCATCATCATCATCACCACCACGACCATCTCCACTCCCATCACTGTCCACCTCACCAGCTCCGACCTGTCCAATACCTGGCTCTGTCTCTGGGTCTGGGAAGCTGGAATCAAAGTCTGTTGCTTTCAGGCCCACAACGTCAGCTTGAATTTCTCCCAGATCCAGACCATCAGTCTGAGCCAAACTTTGTTCATGTTCACTTCCGCCCCTGCTTTTTGCCTCACCAGACTCTGTGAGACTGAAAGACAGCTCTTTTTCATCAAAAGAAACACTCTCGTCACACCTCAACGACTCAAAGGAAACATTGCCCATGGCCAAAGGAAGGGGTGAGTCTTTTGGAGGTAATTTCACGCTCACTTTCTGGCCCTCTGTCACTAATTCTTCTGGACGGACGGACGAGGGCGGAACGCTCGTAAACTGCATCACAGGAGTGTTGCAGGAGGTGTGAGAAGTGGACTGTGCCACTTCATACATGTCGTGGGACAACTCTGTGATGACAGCGTCAGACATTTCCATGTCGTCCAGGTTGGCATCATCACTGTTTCCACCGTGTTCATGTACGTCAGTAATCTCCACACACCTGACTGCCACAGTTTTGTTGTTCAGGTTGACAACTGATGATGACTGGTCACTAGGGGGCTGACCAACAGACCTCTTTCCCTGTGAATCTGTCTCTACCGAAGCCTCAGAATGAACACTGGTAGAGGCGTTTTGTGTGGCATCAGTATATGCATGCTTTAAAGAACACACATTTTGTGTGACATCAGCATGTGTATACTTTGAAGAAGATACATTTTGACTGACATCAGCGTGCGCATGCTTTGAAGAAGGTATGTTTTCAGTGACAGCAGAATGCCCATGCTTTGAAGAAGGTACATTTCGACTGACATCAGCGTGTGCATGCTTTGAAGAAGGTCTGTTTTGAGTGACATCAGCATGTGCACACTCTGAAGAGGATGGTTCAGCACCCTCGTGCTCCCTTTGCTGGCAGACCCCACTGTTCAACAGGGCTTCCATGTTTTCAATGTTCCATACGTCATCGTCATCAGAAAATTCATCAGAAAGTTTTCGTTTTGACCCCCTGCTGTCTTCACTAGTCCCCCTGGTTACTTGGACCTGGCTGAAATGATGCAACAAGGTGTTCTTCTGCGGTACAGTGGGGTACTCAGGTATCTTTGTAGTGTAGCGGTCTTCTTCCGTCACTGTCCTGATGACTGTGGGCACCTTGAAGGGCCTGAAGCCCTGAGGCACATTACGAGACGTCATCGCTGGGTGCGAAGGGGATATAGAGGGTTTCCCCACCCGCAGTTCTCTTGGAGTTGTTTCTCCTGAACCGTTTCCTGACCCACATCTTCCTGGACTCTTGCCTAAGGGGGAGAGTGACCTTCCAGGTTTCAGGGTGTTCATTTCGTCTTCTTGATGACCACCTTCTGATTTCAGCTCTCTTTCCACACTCTTCCAAAGTTCTGCTGCCTTCTGCTGGGATTTTGCAGAGAGACACAACATTTTCCCACCAGCTGTTTTAAAACCTGCACTGCCGGTAACGGCATGAGTCTCCTCTGGGAATTTCTGACTGTTGCAGCTAGTTTGGCCTGAAACGGTTGGTTCAGTTTTATCCGTGCATCTGGCAGTCTTTGTGATGTCAAGCTGAGCAGTAAGTGATTCGTCAAGGGCAAGGTGTGATGTTTGTGGATGTGGATCTGTCCTGCTGTCAACACTTCTGTCGCTCTGCATCTCCTTCAGCACTGAATTCCACATGTCCTCGGCTTTTTTCTGGTATTTTGACGGCAGAGAGAAATCCTTACCGCTGGCTGTCTTGAACCCACAACACACCTGGGACACAGTGGCAAATTTATCTGCATCAACCGTTGCTGTCCAGGGAGACAGCTCTCCTTGGTGCTGTCTGGAAGCGGGGCTGAGCCAGGTTCTGCTGGACAAGTCATCATCTCCCACAGCGTGTTCTCCAGATGGTGTCACGTCGTCAGGTGCTGGAGCCTGCCACGCTTTCTCACCTTCATCCTCGTCAAACGTGTCACCAAGGGTCCCCAGGTCCTCGTCGAAAAAGACTTGAGCAGCATTCAGGGCCTGCCTTGTGGGCTGCAGAACCCTCCCTGCAGCTGACCTGAACCCAGTACACGCACCTGAGGTCTGTGCAGGTGAGCTGTCCCCTGCCAGGTGTTGGTGGGGCCTGGAAGCCTGTGCTTTTCCATTCTCCAGCATCACCCAGCTCTCTGATTCTGCTGTAGAGACGTGGGGATGTGTGTCGTTATTTTGATTTGCAGGCAACATCATCTCTGGAATGGCTGTGTGGAGGAGGGTCTTTTCTTCAGGATGATCTCTGACCACACCTGTTCCAGCATTCTCCAGGTGGGGAGAATCAGTTCTCCCCCCATCTCCCTTCCCCGCTTCGTTGACCTGATGTGGCGTACCTGCCTCCACAAACACCGGCACGTCTTCAGCTGGCTCATCAGCAAACTCCCCAGCATCCCCTTCTGGAAAACATGCTGTGGACTGAGAGAGCAGCTCTTGGGAGAAGTCCACACCAGCCAACAGCTCGTTCTGCAGATCTTCCTCAAGCTGGTCCTCCACTGTGTCCGTCTTTCCCTGGCCACCATCACCACCTAACACTGTGTCCATCTTTCCCTGGCCACCATCACCACCTAACACTGTGTCCATCTTTCCCTGGCCACCATCACCACCTAACTGGGGGACCAACTGTGGTCTCCGTGGATCTGACAGGTCTGCAGCAGTGGGATCTGCAAGAGTTGGAGAAAACGAGTCTTTCTGATCCTGCCCACAAGATTTCTGTACAGACAGCGTGCCAAGAGTTGGCGAAGACTCACTAGTCACAGAAAAGTCTGCTGCACAATTTGGCCTGCTTTCCTGTTGAGGTGGTTGTGACAGCTTGCGAGCTGTGGAAATACTGTCCATGCCTGTTGAACGTATGTTGTTCACATCACCAACAACTGCCAGTGAGGGTGGCTTGGTGTCGCTGGCAGCACGTGCTGAATCAGGCTGACAGAGTGTCACGGGGGTCGCACACCTGGTCACTGTCTTCTCCGTTCCACTGATCATGAATGACTGACGGTCAGCTGGCTTGTCTTCACTGGGATGACTCTCCACCCTCTGAAAGCACAAGGACATCAGTACAGTTTTCAGTTTCACTTTCTCAAGGAGTCACTGCGTTTGGACACATCCATACATGCCACGCCACAAGAGTTTGGTCACATCCATACATGCCACACCACATGAGTTTGGTCAAATCCATATATTTGTTTGTATTTGCATTTGTATTTCTTTTTATCACAACAGATTTCTCTGTGTGAAATTCGGGCTGCTCTCCCCAGGGAGAGCATGTCGCTACATTACAGCACCACTCATTTTTTTGTATTTTTTCCTGCGTGCGGTTTTATTTGCTTTTCCTATCAGAGTGGAGTCTTCTACAGACTTCAGCCAGAGGACAAAACTTTTGTTGCCATGGGTTCTTTTTCAGTCCACCAGTGTTATGCACACAGGACCTCTGTTTCCTGTCTCATCCGAATGGTGAGATGCTCAGTTTGGTTTTCCAGTCAAACTTGGAGTAAGGGCAAGAATGGGAATCAAACAAAGACTCACAGACACTGTACTGGCAGATCCAAAAGCGTCTTACCTTTTCCTCATCAGTACAGTGTCCTGAGTATGGTGTGTCAGAGAGGGAGGGGCAGGGGAGGAAAAGGGCCAGGGCTTATGGGACTGTCAATTACCAAAAAAAGAAGCTAATAACTAACAACTTAGCGCACGTAAAAGAACCAATGGCAACAAAAGGGTTGTCCCTGGCAAAATTCTGTAAAAAAATCCACTTCGATAGGAAAAACAAATAAAACCGCACGCAGGAAAATTTTTTTTTTAAATGGGTGCACGATTGTTCTCATAGTTTAACACAAATAGTTTAACACAAATCACCATTCATGCATACATACATAAAATATGAATATATGACCGCAAAACCTGAAGCACACACACATGGGAGGGAGTGACTGACTGTTGTAATAAATTTTCTGAATAGTCTTTGGTTGGCGTCCAGACAACAGAGGCTGCTGAAATGAAGTGCATGCATGTCTTTATACCAAAATAAAGTAAAATCAAGGGAACCCACCCTCCAACACCAACACCAAGATGCCAATATGGAAATCCATTACAACAGGGAGGGTCTCCCACCAGTGCACTCACCCCAGAGGCCTGTGCGACCCCGACAGTGCCAGGACTGAAATCAAACACTTTCTTGGGGCAGGTGTTGAGGATCTGGGAGGACGTGGGGTACAGAAAACGGGGCGTCTTCCTCAGGCCTAGCCTCAGCTGGGGCTTCTGAGCACTGCTGGAAAAAAAAAGAAGAAAAAAGATGACATTGCCGTGTTTTAATACCAGTATAATAATACTAACAATAATAATAATACAATAATAATGGTGATGGTGATGATGGTAATGATAATAATGAACGACATTTCTATAGTGCATTTCTCTGAGCAAATTCATATTCAATGTCCTAGCAATAAGCCATTCATACACAGCCATACCTGAAAATGACTAATGGGTGTGGTTTGTACATGTGCGCATGCGCGCACGTGCGTGCGTGTGTTGTTTTTGATTTTTTATTCTGATTATCTATTAAGATAATGAATAAAAATGTTTAAAAACAAAAAACAAAAGATCACCTTTGTGGAGTAGCTGAGCTTCCCACCACAGCATCACCTGATGACCTCTCTCCATTCTGCACAGTTACGTTAGCCAGAACCTGGGATTTAACGTCAGACCCGATGCCTCTTCCTTCTCCCTGATGTTCAGTCCCATGTGAACCACTAGAATCTGTTTCAGCGGAACTTGTAGGAGGCTTTAGGGAACCTAACTGTGACGGTTCTGGCACCTTTGTTGCATTAAGTCGCTGATCTGCTAATGATGAACATTCACTTTGTACTGAACCACTTTTTTGTGTGTGGTCTTCAGTGCCTTCATCGCAGACTGCGGTTAGGAAGGAAGAAGCTTCTGGAATCTGTGAAACTGGTGATGATGCAGTTTCTGCCCTGTTTTTCAACACAGAAAGATCTGTCGAAGGATTGTTTTCAGTATTCCGCTCAACAGCACCATCACGATCATCACGTGTCTTATTTTCGTTGTCAGCGTCTTTCGCAACAGCGCTTTCCTGCTTCTGTCTCTTTCTCTTTGGTGTTTCTGTCAGTGCATCGAGACAGTCCTGAAGAAACCTCACTCTCTTGCCTGACTGACAACTCTGACTCCGTTTCCACGGCGTTCTGAGAATAGAAGGTGGGGTGGCTGTGACAATAGGAGACAGGTTACCCGGGGTGCGCATGTTACCCACGCTGTCTGTCCTGGCAGGCTTCTTTGGGGTGTGCTGACAGGTGAGGTTTGAGGCTGCTGCAGGTGAGACAGCACCATTCACTTGGTTCACACTGATGTCTGAAGCGTTCCCCACACTCTGAAAATCTGGCTCAGTCTGCTGGATATTACCCTGTACTTCACCTGTCTTTCCTTCACCCTGGGTGCTGAGGAGTGATTCTGTGCCGTTCATCTTTTCCAGTTCCAGACTGTCAGCATGTTTCACCCCACCACTCACAGAAATTTGGACATTGCCTGTATTGCACACATCATCAGTGTCAGATTTCCCTTCATCCCCCCCAGAGTTACTCAAGCCGGAACTGCCAGCAGAGATGTTCCTCCCTCTCTGTGGAGCGTGTCGCCTCTGTTGCAGGGAAGTTTCTGGACTGCTGAAAAAGTCGGCCAGAGCTTTACCAATGGACGATGACCGCTCAGGACTGACAAAGTCCCTGTTCAGAGCTCGTGGTTTGGTGAGGAGGCGGCCTAGCGATGCTCTGCGACCCCGCGGCACGCGGCTGGGAGGGGTGTCACCCAGTCCCCCATGGCTCAGAGGTTTGGTTTTGGGGGTGGAGGTACTGAACTGGTGACCGCTCCTCACCAGCCTGGCATCGCTGTCACCATTCCTTTCCTGCGTAGACGTTTCCGACATTGGGTCTTCAGCATTCTGCCTACCTCGCACTGTATGGTGTTGGCCTGGAAATGTTTCATCTTCCCTCTGTTAGCAGATCGTGCAGCTCTTTTGGTTCCGACAACTGACTCTCTGGCACCGCTTGCTGAGAACGGATCACACCTGGGGATAGACCTGCCCGGCCTTTAACACCTGAACCTTTGTGAGGTGTTGCTGCATCAGTACAGTGGACCTCCACCATAGACTTTCTGCCACAATCACAAGGAGAACCTGTTTCACCAGGCCTTGGATCTCCTGTCACTCTCCTGCAGTTGGCACACTGTCCAGCACTCTCCTCCTGTCTCCTGAAGGGGGATGCTGAGAGGGTGCCGCTGCCGTCAGGAACAAGAAAGGAGGTAGACAACTCTTCCTGCTCCACTGTCATGTCCATGCTCTTTTCATCCAAGGCACTGTCATCGCCAGAGTTGTACGGACTGAACAAAGCTCGAGCTATTATCTGTAAAAAAATAATAAAAGATTCAGATAATTTCAAATCTTATTAGGGTTTTACTACACTTTAACTATCACTTGGAAGAAAAGCTTCTGGTATCCACAGTGAACAGAACATGAAAACATATTACCTGGAATACCAGTTTCTAATGCCATTGCGACCAAACAGAACCTGACCTATCATCTGTCAGAACAAATGCTTCAAATGTAGTCCTGGCTGATTAGAAAAGTTATGGGGATTGTGAAAATTACAGTTTCTTCAAATAAACGTTTTTAGTTTTATTTCAAATGTTAAGAAATGCTTTGAATGCTACTATGGCTGAACAGAACTCAAGCTACTCCACCTGTAAATTACAATCTTTGACATATTTCAAGACAGAGATAAGTACCTGAAAATTACAAACTCTGATGTATGATTTCAAGACAGCCTAGAATCATCATCTGTAAGAAACATATTAAATATTATCAGACTTATTCAACTTTGACATGTCACCAGTAAAATGTGCTTCAAACATTATCAGGGCTGAACAAAGTTTCACCAACTATGTCTTCCCCATGACTGCTGTCCACTACTGAATATACACACCAGTGAAGAACTGCTGCCTCACTGAGATTTTTTTCTGTTTTTCCTTGTTCAAGGGCTTCGACTCACACGTTCACTCATAAGTCATATGCAGGAGTAGGTGTTTACATGTATGACTGAACTGACCCCACCAGGTAGGTATTCATAATCCATTTTCGGGGGGTGTATGTCGGGTACGTTCTTGTTGCCATAACCCACCAAACACTGACAAGGATTACGGGATCTTTAACGTGTGCATTTGACCTTCTGCATACATATACACACAAAGGAGGTTCAGGCACTAGCAGGTCTGCACATTTGTTTCCACAGATGTCGTGACTGGGATTCGATCCCGGAACTCTCAGACTGACAGTCCAACACTTTAACCACTTGGCTCTTGTGCCCATCAGCCTCACTGAGATAAAACAGAGTTTCCAGGTGAGGATGTCAAGTCACCATTCTCTACCTGGATTTCTTTCGCTTGGGATTTCATTACTTTTGCTCTGCAAAATTAGTTACATCACTTTAAAGTACACAAAATCCAGTAACAATACTTCAAATGCAAGCCACGCTGATCTCATTTAACAAGGTTTAGCAAGCAAGGGGTTAAACAACTCATCACAAATGATGTCTTTTTTCCCCCTGCACAAATAAAGTGCAGCCTGCCCGCACCTACCTGACACGATCCTCAGAATTTCTGTACAACTATAAACATTGGGGGTTAACTCTTTTAGACTAGTAGCAAGAATGTAAAGCAGTAATGTTTTGTTTCCATGTAGTCATTCACTTCATGGAATGATTTCCCATTAGATCTTACCTCCATCTTTGGCAAGATGCTGATTCAGAACCAGTAAGACCAGTCTGATCTGAAGTTAACAAATTACTGTAATATAGTCAAAACAAATATCATTCCATTTATATATAAATTACGACTAATTAAAAAAACAATTGTGTCTAATTAAAATGTGAGATAAAATGGGTAACAAAAAAATAAAAGATCCACTCTTGCAAATAAATGCACATAAGAACTATAGCCCATAGAGAGGACTGAAGGAAAAAGCAATACATCAAAGACTTCTTAAAAAGTAAAGGTAAATCACTAAATGCCTGTTACTGAAGCCAGAAAACCAAGGTCTTACCTTCTCTTTCTCTCCTCCTTCTGGAAAAGGATTATCTGAAATTACAGATCATAGGAAAAAGGGTTAACACCTGGAGGTGTTTTTTTTCCAACTAGATGTGGTAATGTACACATGAGGGGTCAGTAGGTGAATATGTGTCTGTGTGCTTGCACGTGAGCATGTGTGCACCGTGTCAAGCTTTGTCACAATGTGAAAAATGGTCCTTTTAACATCACCCCTCGATGCTGACTAAGTCGCCTATGGCGGTGAATTGTCGACTAAAGTTGCCTACGGCATGCACTGCATGCACACACACTCACACACACACACACACACACACACACAGAGATATCTATCAATCCTCCACCCCTTCCCCTTCACACTCCCTTACCATCCCTCATCTCCAAAACACACCTCCCCTTTCCCTTACCAGCCCCCTTCCCCACCCCAAACACACCTCCCCTTTCCCTTACCAGCCCCCTTCCCCACCCCAAACACACCTCCCATTTCCCTTACCAGCCCCCTTCCCCACCCCAAACACACCTCCCCTTTCCCTTACCAGCCCCCTTCCCCACCCCAAACACACCTCCCCTTTCCCTTACCAGCCCCCTTCCCCACCCCAAACACACCTCCCATTTCCCTTACCAGCCCCCTTCCCCACCCCAAACACACCTCCCCTTTCCCTTACCAGCCCCCTTCACCACCCCAAACACACCTCCCATTTCCCTTACCAGCCCCCTTCCCCACCCCAAACACACCTCCCATTTCCCTTACCAGCCCCCTTCACCACCCCAAACACACCACCCCTTTCCCTTACCAGCCCCCTTCACCACCCCAAACACACCACCCCTTTCCCTTTCCAGCCCCCTTCCCCACCCCAAACACACCTCCCCTTTCCCTTACCAGCCCCCTTCACCACCCCAAACACACCTCCCCTTTCCCTTACCAGCCCCCTTTCCCACCTCAAACCAACCTCTGCCTTCCCCTTACCACCCCCTCACCCCTCAAACCCACTTCCGCCTTTCACTTACCACCCCCTCACCCCTCAAACGCACCTCCACTTTCACATTTACCACCTCCTCACCCCTTATACCCACCTCCATCTTTCCCTTCGTGTCCCCTTCACTCCACAAACCCACCACAGCCTTCCCCTTACCACCCCTCAAAACCACATCCATCTTCCCCTTACCAGCCCCTCACTCCTCAAACCCACCGCCGCCTTCCCTTTACCACCCCTCAAAACCACATCCATCTTCCCCTTACCAGCCCCTCACTCCTCAAACCCACCACTGCCTTCCCCTTACCACCCCTCAAAACCACATCCATCTTTCCCTTACCAGCTCTCTCATTCCCCAAACCCACAAATTTCCGTCTTCCCCTTACCAGCCCCCTTCCCGCCTCACTTTTCAGATTGGTGCTGGGAGGGGTTGCCATGGAGCTGGTCCACGACAGATCGTTGCTGGTGTCAGTGACTAAAGCCCACAGTCGCTGTCTGTCATCTCCCCCGTCCACCTCCCACCCTGCAATACTGGCCACACTGCTCTCTGCCTCCTCCTCCTCTTCGCTTGTGATGCTCTTGTTGACATCAGTAGTATCCCCTGGACTGGATAAACAAAGGCTGTGGGTTGTTTTTTTTGTTAGGGTCATGGGTTGTTTTTTTTTTGTTAGGGTCAATCAAATTATGTATACATGATGGTCAGCCGAGTCCAACTGTGACTATCAGAACAGCAAAAGATGCAACTGCTGTCTCAAATATCTGGGCTAGAATTTGATTTGTGGAGAGTGTCTTGCCCAAGTCACATCTCCACTCTTGGCCAAAAGGGTTTCAGGACAGTTGGCAGAGGGATGATCCCCAAAGGTCAGCAAGACCCCAAAGCTGCAGCACTGAGCCAGTGCAGTCTTGCCTCCTAGTTTGAGAGTCATTGTCCTTCACAAAAGACTGAAGCTGAAAATGAATTTCCACTGCTGTGAAGAAACCAGTGATGATACAGCTCTCACTTTGCTGTTGGCCTGACTGTTAACTTTTGTAAATCTGATATAAGTCAAGTGTTGAGCTGGTGTGTGTGTATGGACATATTAACCCTTTCTAATTCTTAATCAATAGGAATATTTTGGACTTTTTTTCCCCGAAATATTTGGAATTTTTTTATGAACACACAGACCCTGAATCACACTGACATGTATATGTTTACCTACATGGCATGCAAACATACATTTACCTGTGACAAGAGTTTTTTTTGAGAATGCCTGTTATTTACAGATAAGGCCTGTTTCACACAGTACAGTCTTCTTCTTGGCACATGCCACTGGCTTTGGTTCAGACTCATCACCCGACACGAGTAGTGTGACTTACTAGTCTACCCCAACCAATGGTCAGTATACTATGTCCATCACAAAACTACCAAGCTGCTTATTATCATTGTTATTAATGATTACTATTTATATAGTACCGATCTTTGGTTAGAGATCAAACTCTAAGAGCTTTACAAATAGTCATTTGCACAATAGGCTGCCTAACTGAGTAGAGGTGCCTTTAGGTGCTCATCAATCGTTTCCTGTGTCCTTCAGTCAGGCTTCAAACAAAAAGAGAGAGAATCTGAGAGCAGGGGACTGAACCCCACACTTGGCAGTATTTTCTCCCCACTCCCCATAGTCAAGACCACCACTACAGTCATTCAAACAGAATAAGCCGAGGTCCTGCATATAATGTGCACTTAGCACATGTAAAAGAACATGCACTGCAAGTAAAGGGTTGTCTCTGGCAAAATTCTGTACAAAATCCTTTTTGATATGAAAACAAATACTCCTGCAAGCAGGATAGAAAAAATATATGTATATAATATATATATATATATATATATAGAGAGAGAGAGAGAGAGATGTAGATACAGATATGGGCAGTGCTGCATTGTATCAATGCTCTTTCTGGGAAAAGCAGCCCAGATTTCACTCTGAAAAATTTGTTTTGACAAAAAGAGAAACACAATACGCTTCAGACAAAAGCAAGCACATAAAATAACTGTTCAAAGTAACAAAGACGAGGAAAAATCCAGCATCGGCAACCTCACCTCTGTGGCAGAAGGGTAGGCCACATCACTGGGGAGTCATAGTGGAACAGGGTCTTCAGATGATACGGAGTGGAGCTGGAGGCTGGACAATGAAATGATCAAATTAAATAAATCAGCACCGACACACTCTGCTCACCATCATTATCACCTGCCTACAATTCTTCATCACATCACCTGTAAACCTGAAATAAACACTGACAAAAACAATCAATCTGCAGGCAGATGTTTTTTTAGCTTCAGGCTATGAGTACCAAACATTCAATTCTCTTAAGTACACACAAACACACACTTTAACATATGCACACAAGCATATATGCATCTCCTATATCACTTTTAATGGAAAGATACAAACACACGAATACATGCATAGAGTTTCACACACACACACACACACACACACACAAAGAAAAAAAAGCCAATATCACTTTAAGTTAAAGTGGAAAATATTTCACACACACACACACACACACACACAAATACACCATTAAAGTGGAAAGATGTAAAACTGAAGACACACAGTAACATACTATGATACACACATAAACTCACATAAGTCACACACACACACACAAACGTGCGCACAGAGACAAATTATTCACAACAAATCTATTCTGATCAGATCCACCCACTAACCAGAAAGATTGACAACGCCCCCAGCCGGACAGGGAGACCACCCAACTGGTCTGTTTGCAGGAATACTGTCGTTATGTTTCAGCTCATGTTCCCTCGTAAGGTTCTCGAACCACCCTTCTGTGCTTGGGCCCAGGTCTGAATTCAACATGATGTTAAACTATTAATCACAAATTTTTGTTCAGAATGAATGCACAGTGGATTTTTTTTTTTTTCATATGATTAAATCAATTATAAAACTTTTTTTTATACAAAACTTTTTTTTTTTTAATATCAAACTATTATTTACAATGCTGAAAAAACTAACAGAACTTCACCGTGTCTAATGCACTGTGATGAAACAATCTATGACAATCTATAACATAACATGACTGCTGATGAGTGTGCACTGTCACTGGAGTCAAGCTTTTGTGCAATAGAATAACACTGTTTTGCTTTTGTACAATAAAATAACATTAGGAACCATTACACATCATCAAATATCACTCACAAAACCTTAAACATGTTTCATGCCAGCCCTATACAGGGTGCACATCAAGGCTATACAGCTCTTCTTCTTCTTTGTTTGTGGTCTGCAACTCCCACGTTCACTCGTATATACACGAGTGGGCTTTTACGTGTATGACCGTTTTTACCCCGCCATGTAGGCAGCCATACTCCGCTTTCGGGGGGCTATACAGCTCAATCTGCCCTTTTCTTTCAATTCTAGTCCTCCAGTCCCACCTACCTCTTCAGTAAGGACAGTATGCTGTACACCTGCTATGTGCTCTTAAGATCAGGCACTTTCTGAGCACCATGCTCGAGCAATGTACAAAGTGAAACAGACATAGAATGACAGATACACAAAACAGATCAATGCCACAGAACACATGCATGTTCACTGCATTGATTTAAACAATAACATTTGACTCTGAAGTTTCTAAATTCAAATATATAATTAATTTTTTTTTTTTTAACACAGGGCTTCTTTTATGGGGTCGCAGACTACTTTCAGATCATCACTCTAATGCTGCACATTCTAATGAAATCTGCATTGCTGCACACATTTTAGAGAAAGGCAGGCTAAAGCTATGATATATGGTTTTTACTCTACTTGTGTGTTCATTTTAGAAATTTTTGGATTACCCCACAGACCCGATCAATGAATAAGTAGTGCATACTTTCCATTTCCAAAGTGTAACAGATGTACATGTATACATATCAATGCATTCTTAGAAACCCTAATATTGTGCAATTGTCTTCAGTAAAATAAAACGGTACTCATTCAGTCCTAAAAAAAAAAAAAAATTGCATCTTGCATATAATCCAACTGGGTGCAATGCTAGTGACTACTACACAGTGACATGTAGAAATTAAGTAGGGTGCTAACCTTCCTCCAACTCCTGCAAGGACACAGCTTCAGTCCATGCATACTGTCGAGCGGGTCGGTCACAGTGTGATGTAATCACCACAGCCTGACAGCCACAATGCAGCTTCTGGGTCTTGTCCTTCATTTTTATGTTTCACTACAAGACACAATATACCATACCAATTCATCATGCATAACAATACTTATGAATCTGCAATAAGTGTATACTTTTTTTCTTTTTTTTAATCCACACAAACTTCAAAATGGCGGTATATCTGAACCATGTATTGTTTCTCAGATAACGGTGCATGCTTTTGTTTCTTTGGCTGGCCCATAACCTTTACTTTCTTGCTTTTCTGTTTCTACTGCCAATAAGTGTACTATATGAATGTGGCCCCTGGTTTTCCCAACCATTCTGTTGCACATGTCCATGCATACAACACCCAGTCGTAATTTGGTGCATTTGTACCAGAATGTTTTATGAATTCCTATGCAATGTGGCTACTTTGCTGTCTGTGTTATGCTCATTGGTTCAGTAAAATACGAAAGTTTAAATCCATTTTGCCTGTGAGTGTGTGCGTTCAGTTGTGTGTGTGTGTGCCACTATTTCAGCTGCTGTTAACCCCCACCCCCACAAATGTCATGTTTTGATTACAAAGTAAATGATAGCCCCTGTAAAACTAAAATGGATCTGGGAATCTCGTTATAAATGCAGGAAAAACTAAGTGGTGTTGAGCATCTTTAGTTTTCCATGGCTAAAATGGATGGGAGGTGGTGGGAAGAGCGAGCGAGAGAGAGAGAGAGAGAGAGAGAGAGATGCGATGGAGATGATGAGCACGAAGGATAGGGTCAGGGTCTTATTCCCTTGGAACTTTACTTTCGACTCTACCAGTACCACTGCCATCTTTCCCCCTCCCATTTTGACGATGATGATTCAGCGATTGATAAGAATATAGTAATGCGCTATAGGTACATATAAACTAAATTCGACACATCACCTAGTTTTTTCTGTCTGCAAACGTGAAACTGAAGAGCTGGTTTTGTGCCACCAAATAACATCTGTCCAACAACTTTAGTAACATCGAAAATGGCGCTACTGTTCATTAAAAATATGGAACAGTTGGGAAAGAAATAGAAACAGAAAATTTCAAGACCAGAATAGTTTTTCCTTTGGAAGAACATACCTAAAAACTTTGACATTTTTGGCGACATTTTTTTTAACATTCCTGTCTGGGGGTTTTGGTCTTTTTTCCTTCTTCTTCTTTTTTTTTTTTTTTTACTTTTTTTTTAAGAATAATAATGGAAAAACGAATTATCTCCCTTACATTGTGAAATTGTGTCCGACAACGACTGTCGAAGAAGACGGGAGCGTGTCGATTGTCTCCCGTGTCAGTAGTCCCCTGTGTTGGTTGTCCCCCGAGTCGATACCACGGACGTTCGTGGTCGACACTCCCCCATGTCGATACCTCCCCGTGTGTGTGTGTGCGCGCGCGCGCGCCGTCAGTGGTGTGTGTGTGTCGGATGTATTTTTTTAAGTCACTGATAATCAGATGCGTTCAATTCTGTACTGAAACGACAGGAAGCTGTCCTGAAGACTAAACGTAACTATGACATTCCGATTTTGAGGATTAACTCCTCAGTACACCCTCCCCCCGCCACCATGACCATAACCACTCACACCCGGCACCCACCGTGCCGCCTTTTTTCTTCTACCCGTCCCACCCCGGCCTACCTGCCCCCAGCCTGCCACCCCAACTTCCTTTCCTACCCGGGCCTCTCACCAACCACAGCTCTAACCCCCTTTCATATCCCCGGCTCCCTTCGAGCTCAATGATCCCTCCCGATCGACCTTAACCCTTCCTTTCCTACCTCTCCAGGCCCCACCGGCCTCCCTGCCCTAACCTTCCCCCCCTCCCGATCCCCCACCACCCCTGTTCTCTACTGACTCTGACCCACCCCCCATCTCTTTTGTCCTTTGGCTTAACGTGTTGCATAAGCGCGTGTATGTGTGTCAGTGTCAGTGTGCGTGAGGAGGGTGGGCAGGGGTGTTTGTGTGGGGTGGGGGGGGGGAGGGAGAGGTGGTGTGCGTGTGGGGTGTTAAAGTGTGTGTGTGTGTGTGTGTTCATGTGTATCAGTGTATGTGTGTGTGTGTGTGCATGTGCGTGTGTGTATAGCATGTTTTTTGTTTAAGAACCAATTGATGAATCTGGCAAGGTTGATGCATGCTGGGTATTTTCTGTTTCCATTACCCACTGAATACTGAATGCTGACATGAAGTACAAGGTCTTTGACATGCACACTTATTTCGGCATGTGTATACACATAAAGGGAGTTCACAGGTCTTACTAGCAGGTTTGCACGTATGTTGAACTTGGAGATAGGAAAAATCTCCACCATTCATTCACAAGGTGCACCCAAACACACACACAAACAAACACACAGATACACACACATGCAAATACACACACTCACACAAGTCTGAGCTGCGGTAAGGTGATTACATTTATTATTGAATACAAAGAGATTCAATACAATATTCAATTCTATGTACAATCACCTTTCCATTCAAGTTCAAACACCTTTCCAATACCATTCAATCAGCTTTGCAATAACGTTAAATCACCTTTCAAATACTGTGCAATCTCCTTTCCAATAACAACCACTTTTCCAATAACATACAATCACCTTTTCAGCAACATAAAACAATGTACAAACACCTTTGTAATGTCATACAATCACCTTGCCAACAGCATACAATCAGCTGTTCAATAACATACAAAAACCTTTCCAATCACATACAATCACTTTTCCATAACAACTTCATGTAAAAAGAAGAAAGGGAAAAACAGAACATCTAGCTATAAATTTAGAATGAATAATACATGGGATCGCGCGCAGACTGACCGTTGCAGTTGTGTAATACTTGGCGGACCCACCACGAGAGAAGTGTGTGTGGGCAGTATTTGAAATTGTGTATAGGGCCGAAACGGTCAAGTGTTAAAACCACTGTTAGAAGAGGACCTTTTTTTTTTTTTTTTTTTTTTTCCAAAATAAAATCTGCTACTCAAAAACACCCAGATGCACCCTTCCACTGACTAAGAGGAGACAACCTGACAAAATCCCCAATCCCACGGCTTTCATACAGTACCAATGGGATGAATGGCTGTTGGGTTAAACAGTCACTAACTGTATGCAGTCTGGCCTTAGGGCGACACCAGGCTGACGGACTCCACACAGATGGACATCCATTGCCCTTCCCTGATAAGAGGCTCTGTCAGGGTGACCGAATATTTTCCCTCACCACATAGAACACCCTTCTATGGATACCAACAAAACCCTGTCTCGTGTGCACCTCGGGGATCAGCTGCATAGCACGAGACATAAATTCAGATCCCCAAAACCCCAAAACAGGCGTGGCAAAAGAGGTGGGAAAAGATCGTGCTTAGGTAGCAGAATGACAAAAGCAGAGCGGCTGTCAAAGAAATTCTTTAGAATCGGCAGTTGGAATTGTTCCAGCGCAAGAATGAGAATCTCAACAATTGAGAAATTGGCATATGATTTTGACATTCTATGTCTCCAGGAGACCAGGACAAGTGCAGACAGACCAATACATTTTGAGAATTTCACAGTCTTTCAAAGGAATGAAGGAAGAGGGGTAGCAATCATACTGAACAAAAACCTAAAAAACAAAGTTTCCACCATAAATCTAGAGAAATGGTGTAGCAACTCATGTGAATTATTGGGGGTTCGTCTTGACAAACCTGACGGAGTTCACAAAAGCATCGTGCTCATCAATGCCTACGTTCACCCAGGAACCTGCACAACAAAAAAGAATTGGGCCTTTTTAGAGGAAATAGAGAACGAACTTGGAGACTCGGTCATTATCTGTGGAGACCTCAACGCAAGATCAAAGTTATGGGACCAGCGGAACACAAACCCACAAGGACTCGCACTTGAAGGAATGATAGGGGAAATTCTTCTTAGCCCTTTAACAACCACATCCCCAACTCGCCTTGGAACAAGACAAGGGGACAGTGACAGTGTGATCGACATCGCTCTAACATCTCCAAAATTCAGAGCAGAAATGAATGCAGAGACACTTCCATACCAAGGCAGCGACCACCTCCCGGTAGCTTTCAGTCTACAGAAACTGTCCGATAAACCCTGTATGAAACTGCGTGATCCATTTCAGTATGAAACCAAAGAGACAACCGTCATCGAAAAATTAAGACGCAGAAGAAACAAAAGAACGGCACTGAACAGGATGCAAACTATTCAGCCCCCATGGTGGAATACCGACACAGAGAGAGCCTGGATAGAAAAACATGCGGCTGTCAAACTTTGGCAAAAAGAAAGAACAAAACCATCTCCGGACAAAGATATTGAAACAAAAATGAAAGAAAAAACTAAACAGTTTGAAGTCATTGCTCAAGAGGCCAAAAATGACAAGTGGAAACAGTTTTGCGAGGCACTCAGTTATGACACAACATTGACAGAGTTCTGGCAATTTTATCGTCGCATGGAAGGGAAAACGTGCACAACAACAACCCCAGACATGTTAGACACTGACGGAACCAAGCTTAAGACAAATGAAGAAAAAGGATCTGCCTTGCTCAAACGTTTCATACAACAGAGTGATCAAAGAAACTTAGATGAGAAAAAGAAATATGTTGAGGAGTTAAACCAAACCCTTATGCAGACTGGACCTGATGATGACTTGACAATGGATGATCTAAACGAGGCAATAGCTAAATGCAAGAAAGAATCGGCTCCTGGCCCAGACAAAGTTCGTTACTCAGACATCAAGGAGCTATCGGAAGAAGACAGAAGCAAACTTTTCAATCTATATCAAAACAGTCTCCACAATGGACAGGTGCCGGAGGACTGGACACACAGCTTCTTAAAACCCATACCAAAACCAGGAAAGGACCATCGTCAGGTAAGCGGCTACCGGATCCTAACCATGCAAAACATTGTTGGAAAGCTCATGGAACGCATGATAGCCAGGAAACTTGCAAGGGATCTTGAACACAGGCACATTCTCCCTTCAAATCAAGGTGGTTACAGAACAGGCAAGTCCACATGGGAAAATGCAGCTGCTTTTGCATATGAGGTGTATGAAGGATTTCAAAGAAAAGAAGAAACACTAGCAGTAGCAATTGACCTTGAAGATGCCTACAATAAAATCCAGTTTGCGCACCTCATGGAGCTGCTACTAAGGTATGGAGTAAGTTTGACACTGACAAGATGGATAGCAGGAAAGAACCGTCGTCCTAGTCCTACGCCTCGGAGATTGGATGTCTGCACCTTCTAAACTATCCATGGGACTGCCACAAGGGTCTCCACTCTCTCCTGTCCTCTACAATGTCTACACGAAGGGCCTTGCAGACTTAAACAACAATGGAATTGCTCGGGTGCTTACCCTTGCGGATGACGGCCTGGTCTTCAAAACTTCAAAAAATGCTCAGGAAAGAACTGAAGCCGTCCAGAAACAACTAAACAATATTGCTCAATGGTGCAAAGACACAGGATCTTCCATCAATCCAGCGAAAGCCCAAACGTTGCTGTGCACCCTCAACAACAAAACCGCGAGCAAATCACCACCTTCTGTGTCATTCGATGGGATTCAAATTGAGAAAACTGAATGCCTACGCTACCTAGGAATACACTTCGACAGGATGCTGACCTTCAGAAAACATACGGAAAACACTGTTCTCAAATGCAAAAAGGGCCTTTCAGTCTTAAAAGCAATGGCAACCAAAGGAATTGAACAACGCCACCTCTTCCTGCTATACCAATCACTCGTCCTCAGTGTGATCGACTACGGACTTGGGCTAACAACACCGTCTCAAAGCAACCTCCTAAAATTAGAAAGAGTCCAAAATAAAGCTATGAGGCTGATCCTTGGAACAACAAAAGACACGCCCACAGAAACCATGCGATACCTGCTTGACCTTCCTTCAGTGCAGGCCAGAAACAAGTTAGAACAGGTCAAGACCTACTTCAAAGCATTAGAAAACCCTCAAAACCCACTGCATGACGCAGTCAAAGAACAAAAAGGCAGCCGTCTAGGACGAGGAAGATCATGGATGGGGCAAGCAGAAGACACAATCCAGCTAGTATGCCGACTTCAAGACCTGAAAGAAACAAAAGAATGGGAGAAAAACCCCGAAAACCTCAACCATCTATTCAACACAGTCATTTCACCCACTCTAGGAAGACATTGTCGGGAATGGCCAGAGGGCAAAACTGATGCGGAAGTGAAGCTGCTTATAGAAGAAAACAGTAAAGAAGAGGACATCATCATATACACAGATGGCTCAGTCACCAAAGACCAGTCTGGCTGGGGATTCACTGCGAAACAAAATGGAAAAACAATTTGGGAAGAGAATGCTGCCTACAAAGTCACAACCTCCAGCCTAACGATGGAAGTTGAAGCCGTGACACATGCCCTCCAGTGGCTATCGTCCTTCCATACGCCCGGAAACCAACATGCCATGATTCTAACCGACTCAATGAACCTCATACAGAAAATTGAAAACGGAATGGGAAGCCCAGAGTGGCATAACGCAATGCGCAACTTTCAGATTAAAAAACTCACATGGTCATACTGCCCGGGACATGCAGGTGTTAAGGGAAATGAGCGAGCTGACAGACTTGCTGGTAACGCAACACCAACGAGCAGCCTACATCTAGGAAAATCGGAAATCCTCAGAAAAGTCAAAGAATACCAAAAAGAACAGGTACAAGGCCATCACACCATTGATCGCCTCAAAGAAATAAAAGCAGAGAGAGGGAGCGGCCGCAAATCTAACATGAAAGGTAGAGCACGATGCTTTGCAAATCAAACAAATATCGGCATCATTTCCAAACCAACATTGCGCAAATTTCTTCAAAACGGAACAGAGTCTCTGTGGGCCTTTCCAAATACAATAGACCGAGCAACACACTAGACGCCACGTTCTTGCCATCAGAGATCTTTTCCCATCCCTCTTGCGGCCAGTCAGTGGCGGCTGTGTGTGTTTGTGTGTATGTGTGGGTCTGTGCTTTTGAGTGCGTTTGTGAATGCGCGAGAGTGAAATTGCACACAAGTGTCAGGAGAGATATGTGTACGTGTGTGTGTGTGTGTGAGGGGAGGTGGGAGTGCGGGGGCAGGTGGGGTAGAGGATGAGGTATGTGAGTGTATGCATGCCTACACTGTGGGAGCAACAGGATATTGGAACGTGTATATATATATATATATCTTTGTATGTACGTGTGTGGGGTTGGGGGTGGGAGATATGGACGTATGTGTGTGTGCTTGTACAAGTAAGTGTTCATCTCTGTGAGTGTGTGTTTGTGTGTGTGTGTGCCGTGGAAGCTGCGATACGTAGACTAGAAATGAGTGTGTGGAGGAGGGGGTAGAGGAGGTGCAAGGTAATGTGTGTGTGTGTGTGTGTGTGTATGTGTGTGTTGGAGCTCATGTACGTTTATATGTATTTGACTGTGCTTTCATATGTGCTTGTACAAGTAAGTGTTCATCTCTGTGAGTGTGTGTTTGTGTGTGTGTGTGTGTGTGTGCCGTGGAAGCTGCGATACTTAGACTAGAAATGAGTGTGTGGAGGAGGGGGGTAGAGGAGGTGCACGGTAATGCGTGTGTGTGTGTGTGTGTTGGAGCTCATGTACGTTTATATGTATTTGACTGTGCTTTCATATATGTGAAACTGCATGTCTGGTGCATTTCTGTTATGCATGTGTGGGGTATGTGTGAATGTGTGTCTTCATATTTTACATTTATTTGCTTATTTATCACCATTGTTGTCTTATTTATTTATTTATTTATTTATGTTTTATTATTATCATTTTATTAGTATTACTAATATTATTACTACTACCTTTTTCTATATTATAATTATTATTTATTTATTTATTTATGCAAGCTTATCTATTATTTATTCCCCCGTTTTTTTGTTTTTTTTTGTTTGTTTTTTTTGTTGTTTTTTTTGTTTGTTTGTTTGTTGTTGTTTTTTTTTGTGTGTGTGTGTGTGTGTGTGTGTGTGTGTGTGTGTGTTCTCAAGGCCTGACTAAGCGCGTTGGGTTACGCTGCTGGTCAGGCATCTGCTTGGCAGATGTGGTGTAGCGTATATGGTTTTGTCCGAACGCAGTGACGCCTCCTTGAGCTACTGAAACTGAAACTGAAACTGAATAATACATTATGATATCTATATCATCATTAGTAATAAGGGTGTGCATACATACACACACACACATATATACATGTATACACACACACACACACACATGCAAATTGACACAGGCGCCATCACAGTCTCAAATGCCACAGGTGCAAATCACAGCAAAACAAAGCACGCCACATTCACCACTGTCAAAAATAAACACCAGGGAACCAGGTATCATCAAAGCAAAAAGCACATCCAGCAACCAAAATCATAGCAAGCATATACAGATGGAAAAAAATCAGTGAGAAAAGTACGCTTGTTGGCAATACAGAGTCTGTGAGGGTCTGAGTTCCAATCCTGCTCTCGCCCTTTCTCCCAAGTTTGACAGGAAAATCAAACAGAGCGTCTGGCCATCCAGATGAGACTATAAACTGAGGTCCTGTGTGCAGCATGCACTTAGCGCACTGAAAAAGAACCCATGGCAATGAGAGTGTTGTCCTCTGGCAAAGTTCTGTAAAAGAAATCCACTCGGATAGGTATACAGATATATTTGTATTTGTATTTCTTTTTATCACAACAGATTTCTCTGTGTGAAATTCGGGCTGCTCTCCCCAGGGAGAGGGCGTCGCTATACTACAGCGCCACCCATTTTTTTTGTATTTTTTCCTGCGTGCAGTTTTATTTATTTTTCCTATTGAAGTGGATTTTTCTACAGAATTTTCCCAGGGGTTTTGCCGCGGGTTCTTTTACGTGCGCTAAGTGCATGCTGCACACGGGACCTCAGTTTATCATCTCATCTGAATGACTAGCGTCCAGACCACCACTCAAGGTCTAGTGGAGGGGGAGAAAATATTGGTGGCTGAGCCGTGATTTGAACCAGCATGCTCAGATTCTCTCGCTTCCTAGGCGGACGCGTTACCTCTAGGCCATCACTCCACTATATATACACATATATATATATATATATATATATATATATATATATATATACACACACACTCAAGGCCTAAGTGCATTGGGTTATGCCTCTGGTCAGGCATCTGCTAAGCAGATGTGGTGCAATGTATATGGATTTGTCCGAACACAGTAATGCCTCCTTGAGAAACTAAACCTTAGGATCTTTCACTGGTTTTCAAAGACTGGGCCAGATCTTCAGGAGCTGACTGGTGGTCTGCACAGCTTATATAACAGAAAACCATCCTTCAAAGCAAAGGATAGTCCAGGATTCGATGTGCACCATCACATAACAAATATAAAAGAACCCCAGCAACAACACAATGTCTGTATGGGAAGAGAGAGAGAGAGAGGGAAACAGACAGACAGACAAAGAGACAGAGAGAGACAGAGAACATTGACAGTAAATAAACATATTCTTAAAAAAAAATTAAAAAATTTAGGCTGCCAACAAGATCAGTCCTGATTTTCACTAAGAAATATACCTCTGAAAAAGGAGTATGGCTGCCTCTTTGGTGGGGTTAAAAATGGTCATACACCATAAAATCCAACTTGCAGATATGAATTAACAGGGAATGTCCAGACTATGAATGAAAAAGGAATGAACTGAGAATAACCCCCACAAATAACTACTGCAATAATCAATTCCAGATAGTACAATGGTGACAGCAGTATCATTTGCTGCCTGTTGGTAAAAAGAGGGAAAAGCAATACAATACAATCACAATACACAAACTTTATTGTCTATACTTTGGTACAGAGATTTTCTTTTTGGCAGCAGCACATGTCCAACATAAGAAGAAAACAACAAACAAATAAAATGAATAGAAAATAAAAAAAGATAAATTAAATGGCACCAAATGGAAATAGCTATATACAAATATACAGATTACTGAAATTTACGTGCCTCTCCATTTAAGTCAGCCAAGCCGCACTGCACATCTTCCCACACCACACACACACACACCATGCGCACACACATGCACACATACACTGTCTCCCTCTTCCTCTCTCTCTATGTCTCTCTCTTCACAAAGTATGCAACTACAAAGATCATAGTTCATTTAAAAATCTAATATCACCAGAGTAAGACAAGAATAAAACCAAAAAGCAGCACTTCCATAGTTCACAAAAAAAGAGGCATCACAGAAGAACAACTTTCATTCATTCATACTCATCAAAAGCCCTAACACAACTTCTTCACCACCCCTCCACACCCCCATATCCCACACTCCCCCTCCTTTGGAAAAATACCTACAGGCCTAAGCATAATTGCCCCCTTCCTCCACCCCTGCACACACACACCTTTCATCCTTCCATTAAAAAAAAAAAACAACAACCAAAAAACCAAAAAAAAACCCCACCTTACAAGCACCACCTGAGTTCACTCATAAATGTAACAACCTGTCATAATTGCATCACAAATCAAAGTTTTAAACAATTCACAAGTATATAAATAAATAAGTAGGTAATACACACACACACACACAATGTTCCCACCCATCTACACACACACAATGTATAAGTACATATATATGCGCACACACACACATACATATCCACACACACACACACATATATACATATATATACACACACACATACATACATACATATATATATATATATATATATATATATATATATATATACACATATATATATACACACACATACATACATACACACATATACATACACACACACACACATTCATACATACATGTACACACACACACATATATACACATACATACACATATCACATACATATATACACATGCAATGCACACACAATCAACAGGCTAAAATAGCAAACCATAAAGCTGTACTTCCATAGATCACTAAAATTAAGTGGCAACACTTAATACTATATATTTTGCTGAGTGTAAGGGCCAGGACCAACAGGTTCTACAACTCGATCATACCAACAGGCTCCGACAGAGTCGCACCCCTTCAAGCTTGGGCAGAGAATGCATACAAAAACAGATGCCATGTTCTAACAATCAAGTTGTGACAAATGAGTAATAATGTGACTTAATGATTGAACATATGGATATCACAGCTGCGGTGCACAGCAAGTATAATGAAGTAATCATGTGACTAAACAAAAATACTGACATCACAATTGTGATCTACAGCACTGTCCGTGCAACTAGGCAATCACATGATTTAACAAAATTAATGGAAGCAGCTGATACAGCAATAATATGGTATGACGTGGATGCTTATATAGCACCTATCTTTGGTCAGAGACCAAGCTCTAAGCATTTTACAAACACAGAGTCACTTGCACAACAGGCTGTCTACCTGGGTAGAGCCAACTGACAGCTGCCATCTGGGTGCTCATCATTTGTTTTCTGTTCAATCCATAAAGCAGTCATGATTAAAATAAATAAATAAATAAGTAAATGAAAACTGAAGCAGCCAACAGTGATAAACTGTTATCTATCAATGTTAAGAACCAACACAGAAGAACAAGGGAAAGTATTTCATAAACAAACCCATGAAATTTTGTAAGAAGAAAAGATCTAAATTAAGATGTTAAAAAAAAAAAAGCTCAAATAAATGAAATGCTAACGTTTCCAATATACATATATGTAAATAAATACAATCAGCTCATATTATTTGAAAAAGAAAAAAACCCACCTCAAATAAAAGAACTGCTGATAATTTCAATACACATCTATGAAAAAAAAACCCAACCCAATGACCTCATCTTTAAAAAAAGAAAAGAAAAAAAGTCAATAAATATCCTTTTCATCACACTTCATTCTTGTAAAATCAGATAACGAATGGAGCCAGGGAGACAAAAATAATGCATACTCCCTGATCACAGTCACAAACAGCTGGTGGAACAGCCGAGTAAAACGGAGGGGCCTGGCAGATTAACGGTGGAATTGTTGTTCTTTTTCTGAACTTCCTGATCAGCAGATGTGCACACATGATAGTGTCTGAACCCACCTCATGTGTATCAGCATGGTAAAAACAGTCATACATAGAAGAGCTCACTCAAACACACAAGCCAGCATACACGTTGCAGCCCGTGAATTCAAAAGAAGAAGAAGAGTCACAAACGTGGCACAAACGCTGCATGACTGAGAAATGTCAAGCAGCAGTGGATGGAATTCATATGATGTATATGCAAATCAATATATACAAAAAATAATAATACAAGTAAATACTATTCAAAATATACTGAAATGTTGACAAGAGTAAAAACTGAGTCAACGTTTGGCTTTCTGATCCCCCTTGTTCTTGGATGACGAATATAATGTCAAGCAATAACAAACATTAAAAAATACTTTTAAGTCAGGCAGGGATACAGTCAAACAACTTACAGTATATTGTAATATCGCATCAATTTAAATGTAAAACCTGCATGTCTTTCACACACACACGTTCACACACACACACACACACACATGCACGCACACTTTTAACATAATGTAACATCAGATCAATTTAACTGTAAAATATGCATGTCTTTATACATGTGTGTGTGTGTGTGTGTGTGTGTGTGTGTGTGAGTGTGTGGCGCATGCATGTGTGTGTGTGTGTGAGAGTGTGTGTGTGTGTGTGTGTGTGTGTGTGCTGGTGAGAGACAGATATGTACGTGTTAAGAGAAACAGATCAATATGAGACAGAGAGATCAATGTTAAGAGACACAGATCAATAATTATGTTTCTTACAAACTCATTGGCACTAGCATGGTCAACATGAAAAAGCTTATCTAATATATATATATTTTTTTCTTTTCTTTTTTAACATGTTTGTCCAACAATAATACAAGCTTTGTGCGAAAACAATGTGAGCTTCATTCAACATTTCAGAGCAAACAATATTATCTAAATCCGCTTTGTGTCATGAAAAGCCACCATCTGAAATCTCCTCTACTGCCTGTCTTGTGCTGTCTTAGCTAGCTTCCCCCAGGTAAAGCCATTCTCCTGTCTTGTGCAGTTTTAGCTAGCTTCCCCCAGGTAAAGCCATTCTCCTGTCTTGTGCTATCTGAGCTAGCTTTCTCTTGGTAAAGCCATTCTCCTGTCTTGAGCTTCCTTCAGGTGTGACCGTTCCAGAACAAACAGTGAGCATGAGAAAAAAACATTATGCTCTATTCAATGTGGTTTTACGCTGAATGATAATCACATAACACAACATCATTATGAGCATGTAATATAGAAATAACAAGAAAGTGGTTAACATAAAATCAACTGTTCAGATCATCACGGTTAACCAGACAACACTGCCTCGGGGCTCATTTGAGGTTAGCCAAGAATGACCCCCACCCCACCCAAACCCACCTTTCTTTTTTAATGACTTGATTTATCCCAGAGAAAAAGGGGTAATTTGCAAGTGGGGAGGGCGGCGGGGAGGGGGAGAGGGGGTTGCGGGGGTCAATCTTTACCTGTCAAAAAACTGCCCCATGGCTCATCTGAGGTTAGCGCAGAATGACCTGAGGGTAAAACCCAGCATGGGATGGTTTCAATCTGTTGCAGCCTGCTATCTAACCCTCAAAATGACAAGAAATTCATCTGGCATTTAAGTTCACTCAGTTTCATTACAGCACGTCAGTAAACATGACAGATACAAATTACGTACACTATTCCGAGGAAACTGGTAATTTGACACTGAATAACATTCAGATGACCGCATCCAAACTGCTTGCTGAAGAAAATGGATGAATAAACAGAGCGGCCAAACAAATAAATCGTATCAATAAACCTGTGAATACCTGCATAGATATGCATGTATAAATACACATGTAATATCATAAAGGAAGGGTGAGATGAAACAAAACTTCGATGTAAACCTTCATTGTGTGTGAAACTGATCTATAAAGTTTGACAGGCGCAATAGCCGAGTGGTTAAAGTCTTGGACTGTCAATCTGAGGGTCCTGGGTTCGAATCACGGTGACGGCGCCTGGTGGGTGAAGGGTGGAGATTTTTACAATCTCCCAGGTCAACATATGTGCAGACCTGCTAGTGCCTGAACCCCCTTCGTGTGTATATGCAAGCAGAAGATCAAATACACAAGTTAAAGATCCTTTAATCCATGTCAGCGTTCGGTGGGTTATGGAAACAAGAACATACCCAGCATGCACACCCCCAAAAACGGAGTATGGCTGCCTACATGGCGGGGTGAAAACGGTCATACACATAAAAGCCCACTCGTGTGCATACAAGTGAACGTGGGAGTTGCAGCCCATGAACGCAGAAGAAGAAGAAGAAGATCTATAAAGTTCTGTGTTACAGCTATACACATATGATATCAAAACTTCCTGAACATGCATGATGATGATAAACTATCTGGTATGTCCTTTCCATCGGAACTTAAAACTGCTGCCTTTTAAGCTGCCTCATAAATATAGAATTAAAACTGCTGCTTTATCTGTTGCCTTGTGCATGCTGCCATGAAATGGTTTTTCCTGTCACCAAAAACACCTTTTCTGGATGCTGAAGAGTTAACAATAAAACGAAGAGGGTTAAGCACATCAAACCGACCTGCACGTACAACAGGTTTAGAGCAGTCAGAGTGACTTCTCAGCGCGGTGACTGAACGTTGTCCGGTGCGACTTGTATTATGCTACAGAACAGACCAGAATCATGAATAATGTTAAAAACAACATTTGTAAACAAACGTCAACAGCTATTCCCAGCGAATACACTGCCAGCATCAGGCAACAAACATGAGAGATGTGTCTCATCACAGTCTTTGCTTTGAAACACCGGGCAGATACAATGTTCACAGTGAATTCTAGTTCACAAAAAGTTCATTCGTAGTTCAGCTTTCCCCCCACCAGTTCACATTTCAATGATAGCAGAATCAACAAAACAATACGGAGGGTAGAGGAGTAGGGATAAGGAGACACATACAGAATAATAATCATGTTGGTGATAATGATGATAAAAGAATAACAATAATAATAAGTACTGAAATAATAAGCTATATTATGTACAGACTGTTACGGGCCAAATAATATCAACAACAATAATGATCATGTTGATGATAATGATGATAAAAGAATAACAATAATAATAAGTACTGAAATAATGAGCTATACTATGTATAGCAATAAATTAACAATAACAACAATTATAAGTAATATATAATAAATCATAATATGTATAACAAATCAACAACAGCAACAATGATAATAACAATACAGCAGTTGATTTATACTGTCCTTTCTATTTCAACAATAATGCTGAAGGCACATCACATAAAAGCAACATTAAATGTCAACAACAACAACAACAACGTAAAACATGATGCACCCAGCTGCCCTGGGAACTCGAGAGCCAGGAAAAATCCAGATGCCAGTACAACCAAAAAAAACCACAACAACAAAAACCATAAAAACAGCTCAATCACAGGTCATTTTTTTTCATTACAAAAAAACTCTATACCCCCCACCCCCAATGGCATTACGCACACGCTCACCTCAACTACACAATCACAACACCACCTGTCAGATTTAGTTCCAAGGAAGCGTCAGAGCAGGAGGGCACATCTGTATATATATATATCTATATATATATGTGTGTGTGTGTGTGTGCTACATCCACATCTTCTGGGGATATGCATATATATATATATATATATACTTTTTTTTTTAAAACAAAATACCTTCCCATAATCCAGCACGCCCATGATCAGGTTTTGACACCGCTATCGGAAATCCAATATCCATCCATGACATCAAAACACCAAACAGATATAAGATCTATATTTATCTACACACACACACACACTCACACAGAGACACACACACACACATAGATATATGTATAAATATGTAGATATAAGCATATATTTTTAATAATTTGCTGGGATCTCTGACCTCTCTAAGCCCTGACCAGCGTTTTGAATCTTTGATAAATTCCGACATCTTCTTCCCTTTTTTTTCCAATATTCCTCCAGCACATGTGACGTAACCTAGATACAGATCAGTTTGCATGCTTTGACACTTCCTGGGAACTGGAACAGAGACGGAGGAGGAAAAGGCTAAGGCACCATGAGGATCAGCAAGCTGAGAGGTCTGGAGCCCGCCACCAGAAGGTTGGTTTGATCCCAGAGAGTGAAACGTTCGACGTCTTCCTTCCTCCACTGCAGAGAGCTGAGGCTGGGGAGAGATGCCCGCCCTCTGCCCGCACCTCGCTTGCTTCTTGCGCTTCCTTCTCCTTTTGCTGCTCTTCCTCCTGCTCCGCCTTTCGCTCCTCCTCCTCTTCCGCCGTCATCTTTTGCTCTTGCTCCTCCTCTTCCGCCGTCATCTTTTGCTCTTGCTCCTCCTCCTCCTCCTGCTCCGCCTTTCGCTCCTCCTCCACTGTCATCTTTTGCTCTTGCTCCGCCTCCTCTTCCGCCGTCATCTTTTGCTCTTGCTCCTCCTCCTCCTGCTCCGCCTTTCGCTCCTCCTCCACTGTCATCTTTTGCTCTTGCTCCACCTCCTCTTCCGCCGTCATCTTTTGCTCTTGCTCCTCCTCCTCCTGCTCCGTCTTTCGCTCCTCCTTCACTGTCATCTTTTGCTCTTGCTCCACCTCCTCTTCCACCGTCATCTTTTGCTTTTGCTCCTCCTCCTCCTCCATTTTTTGCTCCTCCTCCTCCCCTTCCTCCATTGCCTCCTCCCCTTCTTTCTCTCTCTCTTCCTCTTCCTCCTCTCTCTCCTCCCCCTCCTCCTCTCTCTTCTCCCCCTTGTACTTTCTCTCCTCCTCCTCTCTCTCCTCCCCCTCCCCGTTTCCCTCCCCCTACCTTTAACCCTGGTGCGGGGATTTCCCGCTCAGTGGAGGGATGGGGGTGGGGGTGAGGATGTGCTGCCTCGGTGCAACTCGCCTCGTCCCCCGGCAGGTAAACGACAACGTCCGCCTTCATCCCCTGGAAGTTGTACAGCCAGGTGGTCACCACCTTGCAGTGCTGGCCGCTGACGTCCTCCAGACTCTTGTCACCCAGTACAGCCCTGATGCTCACTTCTCGCTGGAGCCCTCTGAGGGTGGTGATGAAGCGGCTCTGGCTCACGCGTTCCATGTAAGCGTTGTAGTCGTCCAGCGTTGCTGTGACGTAGGGGCCGGGGACATCCCCGTCCTGTGTGTACCTGTCCCGGGGAAGGTTGACGAGGATAACCACCGAGCATGGTCGTTTCTTGAGGGGACCTTTAGAGAAAGGGAAAAAAAAAGGAAAACGTCAAGGTCATATCGCATACCTTAGAAAAGGAAAACAGGAAAACATGATGGTCGTATTTTATCGTATTGTGCCTCAGTCGGGGCCTAGTGGTTGGAGCATTGGACTTAAAAAAACAAAAAACAACCTGCCTTCGATCCTGGTATTCACCACACCTGGTGGGATAACCGCTGAGTTTTTCCCATCTCCTAAGGTCAACATCAGCACACCGCCTGTTAGTGCTTTGATCGCTCTTTGTGCATACACACAAGTATGTGCTTTGTAAGAGTGATATAGTTATCATGTATGTATATCCCTTGCATAACTGCATCATGTTTACAAAGCCCATTCATGAATATGGTGTACAAAACAAAACAAAAAAAGAAAAAAAAAAAGAAAAAAAAAAGAGATACCAATAGAGTTTGAAATTATTTGTTAAATTGAAACCGTATGCCACATTCAGGTTCATCCCTGTTCCAGCGGTCCACAGGGAGTTATTACTGTAAGGCCACCAGGAGGCCACACACCAGAGGAGGCCCTGCACTGCTGCTGAGCCACCTCATGGGTGTTCAAGACCCAACTTGCAATTACCCCACCTACCCCTCCCCCTGCCTACCTGCGCCTTGCGCGTGGGGAGGGGCAGAAGAGGATCGCTCTATGGAATGACCAGTCTCCCAGACGTGGCGATCCAACAGCTCCGACAGCTGGAGTGCGCAGTGCTTGCAGTCGAGCACACTACTTCCTGCGGTGGAGTCGTCGTCGTTGTGCAAGTGAGAGCGGTGGCGCACGGACAGAGGGACGGGCCCGTTGCTTGGCACCTCGGGCCATTCTGTGTCTCGTCTGTACTTCGTCTTCCGGTCCTGGTGATGGTGGGACAGGGAAGAAGAAGAGAAGAATATTTGTTTGATTTCATTATTTCATTACTTACTGTTTATGAATGCTATTTGATACATGGTTCATCAGCCATCATGATAAAATGAAGTGCAACGTTGTGAGCACAGTATAAGCTTTAAGCTTGTTGATGCTCTTTTGTCATTCATTGCATTGTAATCATGTGCATTGTTGAATAATTAAAGATTATTTAAACCAAGAAGAGAAGAATAAGAAGGCACCATGAAAGGGACACTGTTAAAACTCGTTTCTGCTGTACCCCCCCCGAAAACGGAGTATGGCTGCCTACATGGCAGGGTAAAAACGGTCATAAACGTAAAAGTCCACTTGTGTACATAATACAAGTGAACGTGGGAGTTGCAGCCCATGGACAAAGAAGAAAAAGAAGTTTCTGCTATTACCTCTAGGCCAAAACTCCTCGAGGTACTAGAAACTTCTTCTCCTTCTTCACATCCGCCTTGGAAGCAATAGAATCTGAGTGCACTGGTTTAAACCCTACAGTCACCAGTATTTTCTCCCCCTCCTTCTTCTTCTGTGTTCACTCGTATGCACACGAGTGGGCTTTTACGTGTATGACCGTTTTTACCCCGCCATATATGCAGCCAAACTCCGTTTTCGGGGGTGTGCATGCTGGGTATGTTCTTGTTTCCATAACCCACCAAACGCTGACATGGATTACAGGATCTTTAAAGTGAGTATTTGATCTTCTGCTTGCATATACACACGAAGGGGGTTCAGGCACTAGCAGGTCTGCACATATGTTGACCTGGGAGATCGTAAAAAATCTCCACCCTTTACCCACCAGGCGCCGTCACCGTGATTCGAACCCGGGACCCTCAGATTGACAGTCCAACGCTTTAACCACTCGGCTATTGTGCCCGTCTTCTCCCCCTCCAATAGACCTCAAGTGGTGGTCTGGTTGCTAGCCATTCGGATGAGATGATAAACTGAGGTTCCATGTGCAGCATGCACGTAAGTGCACGTAAAAGAACCCACGGCAACAAATGGGTTGTCCCTGGCAAAATTCTGTAGAAAAATCCACTTTGGTGGGAAAATGAATTTCAAAATAAACTGCAGACAGGAACATTTCTTTTAAAAAAAAAGAGTGGCGCTCTCAGTGCAGCGACGCACTCTCCCTGGGGAGAGCAGCCCGAATTTCACACAGAGAAATCTGTTGTGACAAAAAGAGTAATACATACAATACACACTACAATTTGATACAACCTAACCCAATACAACACAACACATACCATACCATACAACACAACCCAATACAACACAACACCATACCATACCATACAACAAAACACAACCCAATAACATACAACACGACACAACCCAATACAACACAACACCATACCATACAACACGACACAACCCAATACAACACCATACCATACAAGACAACACAACACAACACCATACAACACGACACAACCCAATACAACAAAACCCAATACAATACAATACAATACAAAGCAACACAACACAACACCATACAATACAACCCAACCCAACCCAGCACAATAACAGACAATACAACTCAACACAATATCATAAAATATAAAAAACAACAACAACAACACAACACAATACCCTACACAACATACTTGCCTCGCTCCAGTCCACATGGTACAGCAGGTTCTGAACACAACACAATACCAGACAATACAACTCAACACAATATCATAAAATATTTTTTTTAAAAACCCACAACCCAATACACAATACCTACACAACACACTTGCCTCGCTCCAGTCCACATGGTACAGCAAGTTCTGAACACAACACAATACCAGACAATACAACTCAACACAATATCATAAAATATTAAAAAAAACAACAACAACACAACCCAATACATAATACCCTACACAACACACTTGCCTCGCTCCAGTCCACAAGGTACAGCAAGTTCTGAACGGCAGGGGGACAGCTAAGCGAAACGTCCAGCCGATGCTCTTCAAAGTCGTCAGGCTTGGAGCTGAACAGACCCGCACACCACACCACACTGCTGGCAAACTCTTGGGAGAAAGCATCCAGGATTTCACCCCAGAAGAACGGCACGTGGACCTCATCCACAACGAACAGCACCTCCTTCACCACTCTCTGCCAGTTGCCCGAAGCCGATCGCGTTGTGATTTTGAAGGCTGTGACATGAGAGTTTCAGTTTCAGTGTCAGTAGCTCAAGGAGGCGTCGCTGCGTTCGGATAAATCCATACACGCTACACCACATCTGCCAAGCAGATACCTGACCAGCAGCGTAACCCAACACGCTTTGTCAGGCCTTGAGAAAAAATAAATAAAATAAAATAAGTAAATAACTAAATAATAATGATATAATAAAAAAATAAAAAAATAAAAATAATAACAATGAAAATAAAATAAATAAATAGATAAATAAATAAATAAAATAAATAAATAAATAAAGACAACAATGATGATAAATAAGCAAATAAATGTAAAAAAAACAAAAACAAAAAAAACCAAAAAAAACATGAGAGGTCAAGTCAAGTCAAGTCAAGTCAAGACGTGCTAGTGCCTGAAACTGCCTTTCACCTTGTGTGTATCCGCACGCAGACTGAACAACACGCGTGTTTCAAGATCCTGTAATCCATGTCAACGTTTGGTGGGATCATGGAAGTAAGAATGTTTACGACATGCAAACCCACCTCAAAAAACGGAGCATAGCTGTCTGCTTGCCAGGTAAATAAACCAAAACTATCACACACATTAAATGCTACATGTCTGTGCAAGTGTGTGTGTGGGCTGGGGGTGGGGGTGGGGTTTGGGGTGAAGGACTATGAATCTCAAACTAGGAGGCAAAATTGCACTGGCTCTTAGTGCTGCAGCCTTGTGGGCTAGTTGGCCTTTGGGAACCATCCCAACGCTGACTGTCCTAAAACCCTCTTGGCTGAGAGAGTGGGGATGTAACTTGGGCAAGACACTCTCCACTATAATCAAATTCTAGCCCAAATAGTCGGAACAGCAGTTGCCTCCTCTGCTGTTCTGATGGTCATAGTCGGACCTGACTATCATATATATAAGGGGTTGGGGGTGGGGGTGAGTTGTGTGTGTGTGTGTGACTGAAACATGATTAAACGACACACGAAACACATGATGAGTACCAGATGGCAGCTGTCAATCAGCTCTGCCCGGGTAGGCAGCCTGTTGTGCAAATGACTCCATGTTTGTGAAGCACTTAACGTTTGGTCTCTGACCAAGGATAGGAGCTGTACAGGTATCCATATATATAATATATAATAATATAAGTCAACTTTAACATCTCCAGAGAGAAATTCACATGTGGTTGTGTTTGCTCACGGTCATAATACAAAACATGAAATATGCATCTAAAGGACATGCATGTGTTCAAATAATCAAGAGATCACATAAAATTATACGCTTACATTATAATTTTCATTTACACATCTGTGAACACTCTATGTATAAAGGACACGCAGCAATTTCAACTCTTGAAGACACATGTCCTTGTTTGAATATTTAAGAAATCACATGTACCTAAGCCAAAATTTGGGGTCCAGTGACAAAAGTATTTCCAGAGAAAATGGATAAGCTAAAGCTTACCATGGACACACACACACACACACACACACACACACACAACCGGAAACACCATGCTACGACATAAGACTCACACTGTGTGAGTGTGTGTGTGTAGTAAACACACACTAATGTGTGTAGTAAACACACACACATGAGCCCCCAAAAAATCATCTACGGATCAGAGCACATCACTCCAATGGCTCCCTGTCTCACACAGAATAAAGTACAAGATCAGCACTCTATGTTATAAATGTATTCACAACTCTGTCCCTTCCTATCTCTGTGGCTGCCTTCACCTCTACACTCCATCTCGCTCACTACGATCGGCTTCAGACCCACTCTGTTTACGCATACCCAGATTCAAACAGTCGACTGTTGGCCGCCGTTCTTTCTCTGTCTCTGGACCTTTAATTGGAATGAACTTCCTCTTTCGCTTTGTCAAGTCTCCACACTCAGCTCTTTCAAGTCTGGCCTTAAAACCCACCTCTTCGCAAAATAGCCTCCCTTGCCTGCCTCTTCCTTATCTCCAGTTTCTTCAGTTTTTGAATTATGCATGCGTGTGAATGACTGGTGCGAAAGCGCTTTGATTTGTCTCCACACAAGATTCAGCGCTATATAAATATAATAATTTAAAAAATTTTTTTTATTAGAATGAGAATCAGAAACAACCCTTACCACTCTTCAAGGCATCCTGGAGGATGCCCTTCACCCTGTCCACAAACTGCTTCTCGTTCAGGTCGATGTCCAGCTGGTGCACCCTATTCTCTGCTTCGGTCTTGGCCATCTGCCTGATGCTGTTGGCGATGTACTGACCGATGGCCAGGCCCTGGGCGCCAGGATACATGTTGACCACGATGACGAGGTGGTCGGGGGATTCCTGCAGGAAGGTGTGAGCCTTCAGCACCAGCAGCAGGGTTTTGCCTGACCCGGGGAGACCGCTGAGGTAGACTCGTAGCTGGCCTCTGGTCTTGTTCTCTAAAATATCGATCTGTGTGTGTGTGTGTGTGTGTGTGAAGGTGAGAGTTCAAAGCGATTGGAAAACGATAAATAAACTGCGCACTGGTGATTTGGTTCTGGAACTGTGTGCATGTGCACACACAGTCACCAACACACACACAAGAGCACAAACATGCTCTCTCTCACTCACACACACACTAGCATGCATGCACAAACACACACACAAACGAGAACACCAACATACTAACACACACACACACACAAACAAGAACACCAACATAGTAACACACATACACATATATATACACACACACATACACACACACACACACAACATGAACACTAGCACATCAGAACACCGACATACTAACACACACACATACACATGAACACAAACACACACACACAAGTACATATGAAAAATTTTATACTGTATTCTCTGCCCATAAGTGTACAGGTTTATATGCATGTACATGTGCCAACAGACATCTGTTTGTGTGATACTAAACTCTCTCTGTGTCTGTGTGCATGGATATGCATTAGCTGATACATTTTTTACATGAGTGCAGTGTCTACTTTCATGCACACACATGTGTGTATTCAGATGCAAGAGCATTTATGCAACCATGATGTATAGGTGTTTGCACAGGTGAATGGGTATGGATACATGACGCATGTGCCTCAGTATTCCTGCATCTGTGTGTGTGTGTGTGTGTGTGTGTGTGTGTAAGTGTGTTTGTGCTCATGTGTGTGTGTGTGTGAGAGAGGGAAGAGAGAAAGAGTGAGAAAGACTGTGTGTGCATGTGTGTGTGTATGTGTGTGTGTGCGTGCGTGTGCATGTACATGTGTGTTGGTACTCGTGTGTGTGAGAGAGGTAAAAGAGAGAGTGAGAAAGAATGGAAAAATAGTGTGTGAATGTGTGTGTGTATGAGTGTGTGTGTGTGTGCGCACATGTGCGTTTGTGCTCATGTGTGAGAGAGAGAGTGTGTGTGTGTGTGAGAGAGAGAGAGAGTGAGAAAGAATGGAAAAACAGAACATGTGCGTGTGTGTGTGTGTACGTGGTTGGTTTAATGAGTTAGGCACTGCCATCACCTCAGCTGCTCAACAGAAGTTATCTTTACTCACGTGTGCGTCTGTGAGCATGCGACGGCTGGACAGGAGAGCCACCCGTTTCACGCACTGGCTGAAGCTCCAGACGTTCTCATGTGGGTTGTCCCCCTTTGGGATCACCACAGACGACAGAGGGCCTACGTACCTGTAAACATGCCAACCACATGCTCCGCAAATATTGCCATGAAACAAGTGTTGTTCAGTATTGTATTGTATTGTATTACTCTTTTTTGTCACAACAGATTTTTCAAGTTTGAAATTTGGGCTGCTCTCTGAAGGGAGAGCGTGTCGCTACACTGAGAGCACCACCCGTTTTTTTGGTATTATTTCCTGCCCCTGCCTGCAGTTTTATTTGTTCTCCAATATGATCAAAAGCTGAGTGGTTAGGGAGTTTTGACTTCCAACCGGAGGGTCTTGGGTGGAGATTTTTCCCAGTCTCCCAGGTGAACAGATGCACAGACAGACCTGCAAGTTCCTGAGCCCCCCTCCCCCTTCCCCTTGTATGTACATGTGTATGCATGCAGAAGATCAAATGCGCATGCTAAACATATAAAGAGTGTAGTGCTCGGTGGGTTACAGAAAAATGAACATACCCAGTACGCAGTCCCCCCAGAAACAATGTATGGCTGTCTATATGGTGGAATAAAAATGGTCTTGCACATTACAGCCCACTCAAAGATGTGAGTGAACATGGGAGTTATTATAGTCCACAAAATGAAGAAAAAATAAAGATCACAATGAACTGCCACAGCTCAACAAAACTACACATCAATATGAGATGTGGAGTGATGGCCAAGACGTAACATGTCCACCAAGCGAGAGAATCTGAGCGTACTGGTTCAAATCCCGGCATGGTCACCAGTATTTTCTCCCCCTCCACTAGACCTTGAGTGGTGGTGTGGA